>NW_008752142.1:246779-251581 GCF_000715545.1 Opisthorchis viverrini | reverse complement strand
ACTGTGGCTGTTCTGGAGATATTGGGAAACACGACGAAGGCAAAGACACTACATTCGATATCAACACTCAGTCAGTCGGTGGAAGTCTTTCACAGCAGTTGAAT
Source organism: Opisthorchis viverrini (assembly GCF_000715545.1). Lineage (NCBI taxonomy): Eukaryota > Metazoa > Platyhelminthes > Trematoda > Opisthorchiida > Opisthorchiidae > Opisthorchis > Opisthorchis viverrini. The sequence goes on along the minus strand of NW_008752142.1, from coordinate 251,477 downwards.
TCGCATGATAGATGCACAATGAGCACATAGAAACTCTACCAACATTTCATCTCTCGAAATTTGTGCGTCCGTATTCAATCAATCAAGTGTGTTGAAGCAAAAGTAGATAGACAGCTGGCAATCGCCTTCACGCAGTAAAACTGCTCCTTTTGTGACCGTTGTCAAGGTTACAAGCCAGACGTTAGAGAAAACGCGTAAACTGCAGTGGAAAACCCAGGTATACGCAAGTATCGATAGGCTGAGATAAGGTATCAACGAAAATCAGAGCCTACGAATGTATATCTTTGGTGTGATCACTAAGTTGCATTCCGACTGTTCCAGAAAATTCAGCATGATTCACCAACTGATTTACCTGCGTTCACCCGTTTTCAAAATTGAGATTGACATCACGTGCCCCTCAGATGCCTACCCAATTTATAGTCGTGATTGACGTAATCAGCCCATTCGACCATGATGGCAGACAGAATTTCAGATAGTAATAACACCACACGACGATCTAAAGGGCGTGGCCGGCTTCGAGGATCTCTGCCCCCGAGAGATGAAGCGGCAGGTCAGCCAATTCATCGGGTCTGAAGTATGTCAGTATGATCCATCTTAGGACCATCTCAGAATTGGGGAATTAACGTGTTGAAGTGGATTCAAAAATTCTAGTCTGAGGTGTGTATACCATCTGGCAAGAGTGCTGCGGCCTTTTGTACTGATTGCGTTGGTTGTTAGCCGAGATGGCTCGGTGGTTAGAGCGCAGATTTACCGGCCAGAAGATCCGTAGTTCCAACCCAACCTCTGCCAGGTGCGCCAAATTATCCACTGTTTTCAACACTCCGCGACACTCTCCAGGTCGTCCTGAAGGCGTCAACACCACTTCGAAGTACTCACTACATCTTTTTGACCATTTTGCGTTACCACGTGTTGTACCCAGGCGTGTCGCAAGCTAAGATCAATTTGCCATCTCCTCTGGGCTTTCTTTGGACTTGCACTACTTCGTTCAACAGTTTAGACGGAAACCCCCATAATTTGAGGTTTGTACCCCTTTTATTACGTATTTTATACATGGAGTACCGCATCTTTCGATAAACCTCAAGAGTCCACAATTTCTGGCTTGTGATTTTGCGCGTCACTCAAGTGGGCTTTCCTGAATGTGTCGAAGTATTCTACGTACGCTTCCTTCCAACACTTTTCAAGCCAAACTAGCTAGTCGGTGTTGTCTACTTTCACATTTTGGATGGCAATCACAGCCTTCCATTATATAAGGAAGAGTGTGAAACACTTCACAATAGCGCTGGCGCGGAGGTTCACCAGCTCCCTGAGTACCAAAGGTTGGCTGAAGACTTTAGGTCGCCAAATCTCCTGACAAGTTTTACTGCACAGGTTCAACCAAGAAATTGTTCTGCTTCAAATTTGTCATGTGTGCAATTGTGCGACGACTGCCGGCCGCGTGATATTGCGGCGGTAAACGTTGGAAACTGTCGAACAAACGGACATGTGACCGATCCTGATGAAGACTACGCAGTGGATGCCTTTCCAAGGACTAGCCAATCCTGTTGCTCCGATTACTGAAGTTATACGAATGCTATTCCGCATGAGGATCACGAAACAGGCCCAGGGAAAATACTTGATTGTGCAAGATTCTGCATCGACGCGGGTTTTTTTACTCCACTTTATTCCTAGTGAATGATTCCTGCCTGCTCTGGTCGATAGATAGAAAGATAGAGTAAACTCCCGAACAAATGTGTATTGAAGCCTTAAAACCCTGGAATTCAAAGTAGCTTCTCCCCATTATGCGTACGTTGATTTGCTTATCGAAAGTCTACCCACATCAACCAGTCAATAGAGCGAATGATTCGGCTGACAAATCCTATTGTTTTGATCGCCTGAATGACGTTGATCGGCTTATTGAATGACACAAAGTCGGAAATTCTGCGTTTGATTATTACCGCTGGGTAGCGGTAGCACCTGCCGCATGGATGCTTGGTCCTTTAAAACAAAAACGAAGAAACTATGGCTCGTGGATCCAACACAACTTCACAGAATCAGATAGATACCCTCAAACATACTTGTTAGCCAATGCAAATAAGCACACTTGTTGAGCCAACATGAGGAAAACTTGCCTCTTTTGCTATGAAAAACTGTTGGCATATGGATTTGGTTTTGCGAGAGAGTCATCTGGAACCCAACTGAATCCCTCGTTTGTGATGTTTCCAGACAACCGAATGTTCTGCACCAGGCCGCCTCGAGTTTCAGTTGCTACGGTATACAAGGTATCGCGATACATGTATATTTGTAATGCACTACTCATAAGGTTGCTGGAAATTCTCCGACAGCCCACGACCGGTTTCGCCCTTCTTGGGACTCATCAGATATATACAGGAGTATACATACATCAAGAATATACATGTATCACGATATCCCGGATATCGTAGCAACTGAAACATGAGGCGGCCTGGTGCAGCACATTCAGTTGCCTGGGAACATAACAAACGAGAGATTCTGCTGGCTTCCAGATGAGTCACTCGAAAAACCGAATTTGTTTGCAAAGGAGTGTATTTCGCTAACTTCGTTCAATCTGGTTTCAACCTAAAGTTAACGGAAACTCGGAGACTGCGCCTACCTGATGAGCCCCAAGGAGGACGAAACCGGTTGTGGGCAGTCGAAGAACTTTCAGAAACTTTATGAGTAGTGTTCCTTCCAAAGATTCATTGTAAATATTCCTCTTTTAGACCTGAGTATAGACCAGTCACAGATAACCAGCATGGGTTTGAGCAAAAAGTTGAGCACACAAACAACACTACTAGCGCGAAAATGCACCGCCATAGACATTTTAGAACTGTTAGAAAATTTTGAAGGCTAAAATGCGGAACAAACATAAACCGGTTTCGAACAGTCAGGAAAATGCATACTTTTGAAACAAAGACAATTGAAAAGTAAGGGCTCATTGATATCACAGACGAGAAACAAAGTGGGATCCTATTTGAGGAAGTCAGATAAAACAGGATGTGAGGGCGAGAATGGGATTTAAGAGGTGTCTTTCGTCAGAGCCTGCATATCAGCGTCTACCATCAGCTGAATCAGTTGTCGAAAGTTACAGGTGGGCTCCCATTTGAGCTTTTCCCGCGCTTTCGAACCATCCCCGAGAAGGCAGTCCTAGAATGAGAAGACGAGATTTTTGAACGGACACACGAAAAGCCACTAGTCGAGATCATTGTACCTATACAGTACGAGTATATACAACTGTTCTATTTCTCTTTCGCTCACTGCGACAAGTGGACAGTCCCTGGAGAGAAACACGAGGTTAGGTCGTTCCGCCATAGGACTTATTGAGACTTCTTCGTAGGTTTAGGAGGGGAGATAGTGTCCGATTGGGGAGAAAACAGTATTGCAGTGATGGAAGATGCAATCATTAAAAGTAATGCGGCGTCGCAAAGAGACTGCCTTATCCTGGTGCGACTGACGGCGTACCTCAGTAAGACCTGGGGAGTGTTCGTGGAGCATCCACGGTCACTCCTGTCGGGTTGGTCAAACAGGTTGGTTGACAAACAGTCTCCTGCACCTTCAGGTTGGGGGTTGAAACAAGTGTGGCACCTTGTTGCTTAAAGTTTGGGCTGCTCGAATAGTCTCAAACCAAGCACCACTGCCTTTTGGCCAGGCTTTTGAGCCAAAGTCTTTGGTTGACGACCTTAATCAGTCTCCTGTCTAGGGTTGGACACCCTAGTATTAGCTCAGCCCACATATAACTATGATGGTCATCCACCGGTATGTATTACTCTAGTATTGCTGTTAATGTTATACTAAAGACTTCAGGAATCGGGATTCTATGCGATTTGAGGACACATTCCGGCCGAAATATAAGTCACGGGCTCTTGACTTTCTTCAAAGTGAGAATTCCACCATATTATCTCAACCGGAGCTCTCCCCTTTTATAGTAATAATAATAATAATAACAATAATAATAATCGTTCAGCTGTAGCACCCTTTCGGTGCCTAGCTGACATGCCACACCAAAGGGACACGAGGGCTGGGATGCTGCCAGGTTGCCCAAGCATAGACAGGGGAAGTCGAGTGGCAGAGGTCGGGTTTGAACCATTAACCTTTCCGGTCTGTAATTCGCGCTCTAACCACTTGAGCCATCTCGACCTCCCTTTTGATTCATGAAAATATGGGATCGAGTACATCGTCTGAAATGGCCAGATCTGTTCCAGGCTCACCAGTTCTCCACAGAGCGGTGCGTAAGAACGACACGCGACCATACACAAAGCAGTCATCACCACGGACATAAACATGAAAACAATGGGGATGGATACAACAGAAAAAAATCGTGGTGATACGACTCCCAACGCCTACAACAATTACTCACCACTTCGGCAGGACGAAAGTAGCGAGGCACCACGCGGACGCGTACGATATTGGTGGCGTTATCTATGCCAACTTCATCCAAGCCTTCACCTTCCCACCTAGAATTCACGGGGGAAAGAGGCGGAAGGAAACATCAGAACGCTTCAGAAACAGACAGTTTACCAGCAGCGATAACTTGGCGTGAGATTCTCTACTCTACTGAGAGGCTACCCACAAAGAACCAAAAAAAAACATCTTCACATTACTTCTACTTTGTCAACTTTACGAAGAAGCAACTCCGCAAACCAGCTTGGTGGAAATTAAGAATTACAGAATTCGGCAGTTTGGGGGGGGGGGGGGGAAGGGGGG
>NW_008752142.1:235040-246576 GCF_000715545.1 Opisthorchis viverrini | reverse complement strand
GGGGGGGGGGGCGGAAGGGAGCGACAGCCAAGTCTTGACCATTAGAATGCCACAAGGCACTGGACAGTTTGGAAGACAGTCTGATACGCTACGTCTGCCACTGGCCTTATAAAGGGGTAAAACAACGATCGCCTCCCACAAGGGGGACTCCATCAGGGAAAACCAAAACGCCTCGTCATTGCAGTATTTCCCCGGGCATCAGCCTTCTACCCTTAGTCCCGTACTTTATTCTCAAGTACTTTTCTGGCAAACTAAGGGACCAAGGGAGGCGTCATCAAATCTACTCACAGTGACGGATGATCCCTCTGATCACTCGACTACTAACGATGTTTTGATAAATCTTAGATAGAAGACTGGTAAGGACATCAGGACGACTAGTCATTCACATGGCATCGAACGAGAGCCTACCGAATATGAATGCCCACGTGCTCGAAAGCCAGTGTTGTGAATTCTCGAACTGAATGCTTCTCTCCACTCGCGATCACGTAATCGTCCGGTTCGTCTTGCTGCAACATGAGCCACATGGCTTGCACGTAATCCCCAGCAAAGCCCCAATCGCGTTCGGCATTGAGGTTGCCCAACTCAAGTACGTCCTAAAAAGTGAGGAAACGGAGCCTGGAAGATGGTACACTGGGAGCGGCAAATTTCCATTCGGAGGAGCATTTGAATTATTATCCCAAAACAGAAAAACACACCTGAAAATCCAAGTAAAAAACATGTGTTTGTGTTAACTAGGACCAATCACCGCTTATGATTGGTGGCCTTGGTAGACAATCTTGTAACGTCCAGACAACCGTTAGGATTGTTCTTCCAGACTCCTACTCACTGATCCTACGTTGATCTTCTCTGAAGTGGTTCCGGGTTCCAGTGAATCGGTTAAGACATTTATTTGGCCCTGTCTCAGTGCTCCGGTTTAGGGACCGGTCTATTGCACGCCGGTAATCACAGGAGCCGGTATATTTTCCAGTAGACAGCCGAAGGGATGAGGCGGAGTTTGATATGCCGATTGATAGAATCTGTTATGTTTCCAAAACGTACCACGGGTCAATACTTTACCGTTTTCCAAATACAGCTACAGGACTTCTTGATTTTGCTGTGCGAAGGCCAAAGAAAATAGACCGCGTGTTTTGACGGTTTTGAATCTAATAAAGACGGTGAATGCAGCACTAAGTAACTACATGCTAATTATGCTATTTGGCCGGCGAAAAACCGAGTTGACAGCTTACATTTTAGTCACCGCATTCGAGGAGGAGAGGGTTGGTTGTCACTGTTGTCAGTTTCTCTCCAGATTGCCTGAATCAGAGTCTGAAGGTATATGCTACTCGGGATGATTGTGTCAATTTGGCACTAAGTTTTCAATCAACTGGAAAAGGTTTGGAACCGATAGAGGAGTCATCGTTTCAGAGGAGCTTGATAAACAATCGGTAGTTTTTATTTGAGCAACGTTTTGCTTTTGACACAAAAGCTTTATCACGCCAAGTTATAAGACAGGCAGAGAACCAATCAGTGAGTCCTCTTTAGATGATCACACTGGATCAATGTTGAGTGTCAATTAACGGCTCTTATTGGTTAGTGTGGTTGTCGAAATCTTGCGTTAGTGGATTGGGGGAGTTTCAAATTAATTCTGACCAAGGTTGGTTTTTTCCACTTCAGGGTGATTCAATTGACTATTTACCTCGGCCTGATGAAGCTTTCGTATCAAAAGCGAAACGCTGCCCAAATAAAAACTACCGATTGTTCATCAAGCTCTTCTGAAACGTTGGCACTAAGTTCCTTCCTCATTCACTTTTATCATTTTCTTCCCAATAAGGCTTTCACGTAATTTATGACTGTACAGCAGCAAAGCTACAGCGTTGAACACTGATGGTGACATGATGGTGACATCAGTGATGTACAGTAAACACAGACTCATCGATGCAAATGACGCTGCACGCGACAACTTCACCATTTCAGAGATGTTCTAAACTATATTTGTGCTGCATCTGCTACAACGGCCAGAGCAACATCACCTCATCGCAGACTAAATCAAGGCAAGGCCTGGTAAGAAAATCTTCGTGATAGATTAGGGCGACATTAGGGCCAACCTCTTCACATCCGATTGGGTTTTACGCGGTCCGATCAGATACTTTCTTCCTATTCGAAAATATAAGTTGGTGGAATTCATTCAACGTTCGCTCTCTTAGTTCCGCCATTGTTCGACCATGTAGCAGGTTCCAATTGGTAGCACGGCATGTCGCTTTGCTATAGGGATAAAGGCCGAACCATACAAAGAGGAACAGGCTCTCAGTTACTGATAGGCACATAGGGTAGGGCTGGAAGCTCACATGGGGATCGGACCAGCTATCTAGTCCAGGACTCCTTTGCCGAAGGCCAGCTTGTTCGAATTCACTCATTCATTCGAATTGGGATCCTCAGGGTATAGCGAGACAATTCAACATGCCTCAATCAACCCACATTCCTGGGCGAAAGCATAGCCTAATCCAAAAATCGTATTTTTTGGTCCTCCTAGCAGCGGTACAGAGTGAGCTCGGGCTGAATTGGGCCAACGGAGCTGCCAACTTGCATGCTGTTGAAATGTTCAGCAGATCAAAGACACAAAAGTCACAAGCTGCACGAGCCTTCCGTCTCGATAACCGTCACTTAAGGAGGCAGTCAACGCATGACGTCAGCCACGCAATTAAGTGCGGATTAATTAAACGACTGGTTCAATCAACATGATCTACAGTGATTCTCAGATTTACGCATGGAGCTACTTTATTTGTAGAGGGGAAACTCCACTGAGAGGTCGACGGTCAAATAAGGGCATTAAAGAAAAGAGTGTTTGTCTTTGACAAAGCCTTGATCGCCGTCTTCAAACGTATCATGGGAACATCAAGTAGTACTGCATAATCGCAGCGAATGGATTTCCACAAGACAGTCTAAACCGCATGGCCGTCAGACTAGCGTTTTTCGTCACCATCAACAAGCTACTTACAACTCTATGAATAGCACAAAATATAAAGACAATTAGGCGGTGGTGTGCCACCGTCAAACCAAACCTGTAGGCCTTTCTTGATCCGAACCACGGCTCTCGTGATCTTGCGTGTCACAAAAGTTTCACCCCGTCGAGGGCTTTCATGATTGAATAAGATGCCGTTACAGGCGAACAGATTGTAGGATTCGCGGTAGTTGACGACGATCCAGTAGGCGTAAAGCTTCGCAACACCTGCGAACCGATGCAGTAGGACAACGGTGAAGTGTAACGCACGACAAATAGCAAAAATGTATTTTAAAAAATGAAGCTAACCAACCGTGTGGTGATCACCTACTACACCAAACCACATTCCACCTGCAAGCTAAAAGCAAATGACGCTTGGGTCTTGTAACCTACGATAATCATAGAATGAGTCTCTCGGTACCACTCTACAGCATCCAGCTGAGGGACGAATCAAGGCGAGTTGACACCTTCCAGGGCGTTCCGAAATTTTACTGATAGAGAAATATTGCGATTTTGAGAGCCAAAAGATGGCCGAAAAGATGGTTTTAATAAAGGATTACGGACAACATTTGGTGAGTTGGTAGGAAATTTATGAGCACTGACGCTGGCTGGTGTTTCGATGGGCTGAGGGTTTGGTTAAGTTGAGAAAACGCTTCGTGTGTGGACGGCAAATGGCAGATATCAGTCGTAGGTTGTGGCACATCTGAACAGTCTTTTTAAGTGAATTATTTTCTATAAAAAAAACAAAGCTTGCTGGAAAACGGATCACAAGCAACACGAATGGTTTGCTCTTGGAATTCTTATCATGCGGACACCTTACGATGGTTAGAGTGTGAACAGTTGTAGGTGATCATCGAGGAAGATGACAACCAAGAAAACCATTTACGGCAACTTCTGCTGTGAAAACATCGGTAATTCAGAGTCAAGAGCATGAATTAGAAAAGACGTCGGTCCATAACCAAGGAATTCGCTTTCCGGATTAAGCCTAGACTTTTCCATCAGTCTGATTTGAATGTAGAAATTTTATGCATCGTCCACAAAGAGGAGAATGTTGGTAGCTCAGGTAGCGTAGATGGTTGTTGGCTTGTTCGCTGATCTGAGCAATTTGATTGCAAATGTTTCATCACCAATCAAGGCGACATCATCAGTGCATTATTGGGAAGCGCAGTGATGGGTTGGTGGTCGGCACAACCACCCAGCTCAGCAAACAAGCCAGCGATCATCGTCCCCGTGGCACGCGTTACGTCTCTCGGGTGGCACGACAGCCATACAACCGAAGTAACTCTGATGGAAGGGATTTTTGAAGCATGGCAGATGTTTCGTACGGTGAGTCCTTCCAGTGATTTCCAATTTATTTGGGAAGCTCAGTTAACAACCAAGATCGGGTGCGTATAGGAATGATTTATGGTTGAAAAATCGACTGTGCGATTCATGTGATTCGAGCAGTAGTGATTAAAACAAACAAATGACGTGAGATGACGGTAGGTGGAATGAAGATATTGAGTAAATAAATCACGCGTGCGATCGGCTACGTGCAGAGGGAGAAACAACCTGAGCGAACGAAACGCAGGTACTGGGACGAAATTATGGCTACCAAGAAAATGTACTAGATTACATTATATCGGAGAGGACGGGGAAATTTTTGCGACAAGGGACTGGACTAATGATGAGAGGGTGGCAGTCTATCATAATCCATGAAGTAACCAATCTTGTCACTGATTTTGGAACAAACTTTGAACTTTCAGATAACACCGGTGCATCACACAATCACAACCTAATCTGTGGACGTGATCGCTTAATGTAGCGGGTCTTTCAAAATGGGATGTGCTCTTATGGGTGAATTCGGTGAATTCCTCGTGAGCAAAATCTAACTAAGCCAAACAACTGCATTAAACGGCCGCCAGATAAAACAATTTCAACACAATCCCATAGAAGACGGACAGCAGTAGGTCACTCTGACCAGTGAAATTGTTTTGGTTGATCAGGTGTTCAGTGATCTGTTCACCGAGCTCGGCAATTAAATCGCAAAAGTTTCGCCACCAATCGGCGTGGCATCGTCATTACATTGACTACGGGCGGCCGCTCGACAGCGTGGACAACTCCTAGTTGGGCTGCTGTTGAAACCCACCAGGAGTCAAATGCGTTTACGAATCTTTCGACCTTCTATCATGAGTAGACTTCGCCTTACAGCAGAAACACCGAAGTCTCATTGCTACTATCAAAAGGAGAGAAGCCAGTAGCTTTCATGGTCCAATCCAAACAGGAATTTATTCCAAGCTTCAATACGGGAAACGAGCTGACATGTCGGGTGCTTGGCATGAGAAGTAAAGATTGAAAAAAGAGACACCGGATACTAGACGGAACACACAACTGATAAGATTGCTGAAAACCCTAGACCGATCTCACCCTTCTTGAGCCTCATCAGGTGGGCGCTTTCCCTGAGCTCCCGTCAACCTCGCGTTCTGCTTGAACGCAAATTGGACTCAATTTGCGAAAGGCATTCATTTGCACACCGTTTTTGGTTGTAACAGGAGACTCAAGTGAATGCAGCTAACTCTCTCGTTTGTAACGGGCTTCTTCAACTGAAAAGTTCCGCTTCAAGTTTCAGTTAGTACGATATTCAAGATGCCCTAGTACTTTATTCAGACGATGCACGAAATTGGTGTGCTAAAGAGTACATAACGCCAGATACTACTTGCTTGGTTTGAATGATGCAGACACCCATAATTTATCGACTATCATTCTCCGAAGTTTCCTGTCCAAACCGATATTCATGAACCGGAAACGATCCCACGAACAAGTGGCAGTGAGTTTCGTTAGAAACATCCGTAGATTTCATGGACTGGTGAAAATCTAAAGTGACAGGATGGGAAGCCGAAAGGGAGAAACATCTTTGCTACCAAGACCACGTCAAACGTGACCTTCAAACAGTTGAATGTTCCGGATGACGTCATTGACTGACTGAAAGCAAGGATCACCAAAGTACCAAAGAATTACTCTCATCTAGTTAGTTGCCGCTAGCTTTCTAGATTGGGAAATGTCCAAAAAGACTAGACCGGGTTAAAGACGGCTAAATAGCCGAACCACACAATGTGATTTGTATGGATCAGTTATTTGTATTCCTCATAAACCGCACTCTCCTTCCTAACTATTTGAAGGTGATCACAGAAGGCCATGTTTATCGTTTGATTCGTCTCCTGATAATCTTCTACTGAACTGTCGGACCGATTACGAATAAAAATGTTCTGTCTGTGGTCTTAGTTTCCATACAGGGAATGACTCACCGTATTGTCAAACACCGGGACATGAGTGATAAATTGACAGCTCATCATTCACTGTGCATACGGAGGTGATCCAGCTGCAGTCTCTTATGTTCCGTTCCGTAAGAGTTAAACACATCATCAACAAATAATGAGCGGTAAAGCTACAGTGCCTGTAAACCTCCAAAAGTATTAATACTGACATCGTTAGCGTCTTGTGCGGGACCAGCATATATTTGTGCTGAGTGCATGTGACGGGCGCAGGAGCACAAGCAAAAAACACTAACGAGGTCTCAAAAGAAAGCCTAGGCTACAAATTGCAGCTGATGCAAAACAAGTAGGCAGATTCTTTGTCGTGACCTTTTTGGAGAAATGGAGTCGACTAATCGAGTTTTGTGGTAGAGTATCTCAGACAAACGGAAAACAGATATTCTCTTTATGTTATTCAGCAGTGGTCTAGAAACACCAGGATTTGTAGGCATATCCGTTAAGCTGTCCACCGAATAAGATTACTGAACTGGTTATTCCGTGTTATACATCCCAAAGTATGCTTAAACCGAACAGGTAAGATAGACATTGACTAAACATGATGAATTTCAGCAACATTGAGACCAGCTGATAAGCCCTAGAAATTACTCCCTACATCCCCTTCCCCATCGGAGGATTGCGCTGGGAGGGGGGCGGGTAGTGTAACGCAACTGAAACTTGACTGTCCCTGTTTTCACATGGCTAACATATGACCTTACGTGTGCACCTCTCTCAATTACAAGTATCACGGACGAGACACCACGAGCGCCGGAAGGAGCAGCTTGCTTGCACACCCGTCCCTGAGTGACCTGACCTATTTTTTGTACTTCACGTGACTTGTAACCGTAGTTTCCGTTTCCGTTAAACCTGTGTAAGCAGGAAAATTCAAGTTTCAATTGCGTTTCAGTGCCGTCTGGCCATACTGCTATACTGGTGTATTTTCGAAGCCCTTCTGAAACGATGACTTCCAAATCAGTTCCAAACTCTTTCCAATTGATTGAGAATGTCGGACTACTTCATTCAAAGAAGCGTTTACCCGTCCAGCTGTAAGATCGTTTCGGTGGCTAGCTGGCATGCCACCCGGGAAAGGTACTGCCAGGTTGCCCAAGCCTAGACGTTTCGGTGGCTGGCATGCCACCCGGGAAAGGTACTGCCAGGTTGCCCAAGCCTAGACAGGGAAAGTCGAGAGGCAGAGGTCGGGTTCGATCGAAAAACGTTTCGGTCAATAAATTCGCGCTCTAACCACTGAACCATCTCGTCCCCCATTAATTCAGATTAATTGTGGAACTGTAAACCGGTCATCGGCCTCTCTATCTTAATGACTACGAACCAATAGTCTTCTCATCTAGCTTAACTCGAACGAGAATCAAAGATAAGGACGTATTCTTATCAAAAAATAGAGACTATGATGGTTACTTGGAACTCGACACTTACCATTTTGTACACTGCCATTACATCATAACCTTAACCTTCGTTACCTTCAAACCGTATTGTAACTGTGAAATGCCCCGAATAACGATGCCGTGTGGACTTTAGGATAAGTTTGCCCAAGAAGAGTTATCTGGTTAGGCTGGTTAGTCATCGGCTGTATCCACGATATGAACCGCGCAACGGCTAACAGTCCACAATAAATCTGGATTAATAAGGAGCGAGATGGCTCAGTGGTTAGAACCCGACCTCTGCCTCTCCACTTCCTTTAGGCTTAGGCAACCTGGCAGTATCCGAGCCCTCGCGCTTCCTTCGGGTGGCGTGGCAGCTAGACAGCAAAAGGGTGCTACGGCTGAACGGTTTCATATTTTTGGATCAATGGCATAAGGCGTTCCAAGGGTGGTTTCCCTCTTGGAGTGTAAACTAGAAATACGGGAAACCAGATAGCGTTCCTTCCGGTAGCGGGGGATGTTTTCTCGGGGAAGGAGCGTGATGGACACGAATGCCGTTATTCCAAAAGTGCTTAGTCGGTGAGGAATGTTTCCTCCTGACAGAGAGGAGGAAAGAACTATACACCAGAACAAAACACATAAAGTTTCCTATCCATCAAAGTATTACACTTCCGATCACAAACGATTCTGCAAACGAGCATACCCATCAGTGCTGTCGGAATCCAACGAAAACTGCAAAATATTGAATCCATTGAGACAAGCATCGCAACGATCTAGCTGTTTTTGCTCAGCTGCTAGGATAAACAATGAGGTCATAGAACAAATGCAGTTTTAGCCTTTTTTTTTTCGAAACGCGTTAGAGAGCGGTGAACGACAATAAGTTCCTTCCGTGATGTCATGTTTTATACAAGAAAGATAACGGCGACGGGTTTTCCGTGAATCCTGAAGAGAGGAATGCGGAATGTGGACTTTGGCATACAGCATCGTAATCGTCCAGCTGTAGCACCCTTTCAGAGCCTAACTACCATGCCACCCGAAGGTTGCACGAGGGCTGGGATACTGCCGGATTGCCCAAGCCTAGACAGGGAAAGTCGAGAGGCAGAGGTCGGGTTTGAACTACGGACCTCGTAGTCAGTAAATTCGCGCTCTAACCACTTGGACCATCTCGCCACCCAACAGCATAGGAATAACCGTCACAACGATTATTTGAGATGAAGTGACTGGTGCCAGAAATTTCGCACTGTCCTCGTGGACTAAAATACATCACTAGCAAATACCAGTGCACAGCTGCCATGAAGCCATGGGAAAAAAGGCTCTATCAAAGCGTGAGAGGGAAATGGTGGGCTACGGTTTTAAAAATCTATAACGGCCAAGGGCAGCAATGAGATGTTGCAGTCGGACTACATCAGCTGGGAGACCTTCGCCCCATCAGATGACACTTACGCACACAGAGAAGGATGTCCTAAGCCTACGCCGCATTTGTAATGTGCCATCATTCTGTGCAGACAAGGAGTTAGTTATCAAAAGAAAAAAAGCTCAGGAGTCTCCACGCGCTTTAAAATAAGTCGGTAGGTCTCTGAATGGTGCATTTAGTCGGCTAACTAGAACGCTTACTTCCAACGTTCTGCGAAAGATTATACAGCTGCATGTAGAGTCTACTTTCGATCGCATCGGCTGGAATCGGGCTGTTGGGATACATTTGGAGATCACTAAGGCATCGATACCTATCACGTTTTTCGACTGTTCTACCGGAATCCTCGACTCATCACGTGTATCCACTCCGCTTGAGATTCCATCGAAGTTCAATAATCATCGAAAAATGGGGCTGTTGTCATAAGCAGTGATGTCAGTGTTTCACACTTATGCGCGGTCGAAAAGGTTGAACATCCATGCGGAGAGAATCATCGCACAAGAGTACGCTCTCCGGAAGGAAATCCCGAAACAACAAACAGTAAAATATTGCCAACTGTATGGTGGGGAATAAAATGTACGTCTGACATCAACAACAAGCTTGCGTGAAGCTGAGTAACGATAGCACCTACCATATGGGGATCTTGGATAGAACGGAGTCTGCTCGTTCTGTGGTGTGTTGACCGCTTTTCCATACAGTTCACTGCTTGAGGCTTGGTAGAATTTGACACACTTCTCCAAATGGCACGTGCGAATTGCATCCAGAAGTCGCAGAGTGCCAAGGGCAACCACTTCACCCGTGTATTCGCTCAGCTCAAAGGATACCTACAAGTGAGAGGCGTGGTTACGATACTGTAGTGACACCAGCAGCAGAGTCACAGAAACCGTGGTAGTGACACTATACCTTGACATGTGACTGAGCAGCCAGGTTGTAGATTTCGTCCGGCATTACTCGACTAATCACTCGAATCAGGGACGAACTGTCGGTCATGTCCCCGTAGTGAAGGAAGAATGTGCCTTTTAGAAAGAAAATGGACGTAAACGGTAGGTTGAAAACACAGCATACGCGTTTCCATTTTCTGCTGGGCCACATACAAATGATCCACGCGTCCTGTATTAAACGAGCTGGAGCGACGAATAATTCCATGGACCTGACACGCCGTTATGTACTACTTATAAAGGAAAAACAACCTCATAGTCCATTTTCTGGCCACATACAAATGATCCACGCGTCCTGTATTAAACGAGCTGGAGCGACGAATAATTCCATGGACCTGACACGCCGTTATTTATGACTTATAAAGGAAAAACAACCTCATAGTTTTTTGAAAGTAAAAACTCGGCCAAATAGGCACCATCCTGTGTGGCGTGTGTAATATATGGGGGAAAGCGGTTCACTTACCTGGCCTGTTATGCCCGTGATAAGAGCTACCTTTCGTTTCTGGTTATCGCCGGAGCAGATGGCCATTGACCAGGCTAAAAGGAAGGAAAGTTGATAATGGAGAAAAGGCACTCAACAAGTACATTTGTTCATCAGAAAAGACCGCGTGAATTCGTATTGAGATTCGAATTCCCGTGAAAATATGAGGAAGCCTCAGGTGTAATGGAAACAATGGGTGATGCGAAGCTCAGACACCTCGAACCTCATGGCATGAACCAGCTGGATTAGAACCTGTGGTTAAGTCTCGAAGATCACGCACGATGGAGTGTCCCCCACTCGGAAAGCCCCAGTTCAACTGACTCCCACCACATCAATATGCGTTTGCTACCAAAAACGGCAGCATTAGATGAAAGTGAAATGATTAATTCACTGAAGAAGCTCCCCACCAAATCAATGGATACATTTTAAGAGTGCCCGGCACAGCTCGAAACAATTGATTAATTGAGATAGCTATTCTCGATATTCGGAGGCTATGTCATCACATGCAACCTGAAGTGTCTTCGCCTTCAACAACCCAACCGAGCAGTCCAGAAAGTAACCTAATGACGAACGCCACTGAGAGGTTAGCAGTCATTACTTGCAACGCCACTACCCAAGAACAGGGAGGTTCACGGACACATCCTGAAAGGCAGACTGCAGCAGCTACACGCAAAAGTTCATAGTCTCTTACACTTCTCTATAGAGTTACAGGCTTTTGCAAGCCGTGTTATTCTAAAGAACGCCCTTTCGCCAGGTGAGTGATACAGGTGATACGCCACTAACTCTTATAATTATCATCATCACCGTCAGCGTACTCGTCACAGAGTGGTTGTAGCTGCCGCAGTTTCGTTCACCGATGATTCGGGGCGGGAGGTAGGTCGCTCCGCATTGCAGGCGGGAGATGATGAATTGGTGCATAAATCCATCACTGGCAGTGGGCTGTCAACTGGGGGAATTATGAAGGGAGCTATGCAGGCAATAGCTTGGATGCACGACCGCCATTGAGGGTGCGACTGGGCCATGTCTGACAATGTCTCCAACCATGGATGTGGTCGGTCTCGGG
>NW_008752142.1:222763-232511 GCF_000715545.1 Opisthorchis viverrini | reverse complement strand
TCGCTTTTGAGTCAACTCGAAAAATAGAGTAACCGTCTATCGAGATCTCCATGTCAGAGACGTCTGGTGTGAGCCAGGTCCCTGTGAGTGGGATTATGGACGGTTGTTCAAGGCAAGCTGACTGTTTAACACCGCCGAGTTTGTTGAAAAGACTGAGGCAGTTTGTGGACAAGCATTTCAAAACTGTCTCCGCTGCCTCCCAGAGTGAGGAGTCGAAAGTTGAGTGACCAGGGAGATTAGAAGACGTAATAGTTGTGCGCCGGGTTTGGATTCAAGGCTCCAAAGAGGCCTCAGGGGCAACATTGTCTGCTTCCTGTCTTCGGGGTTTCTGGAGATGCTTTTCGCTTGCAAGGTTTTTTCGCCCTGTGAGAGCCCGGTTTGCTCGGGGAAGGAGTCTTTTCCTCGTGGGCAAAAATTTCGACCACTGCTGCTTGTAGCTGTTTCAGCACCGCCTTTTTGGCGAGCAGATTTGCCGCAAACTTTCGCCTTCCTGGATTCTTGGGTGTTTTGGCACGGTTTGACCGGAAAAGTGTCTCCGTGAGGCCCTGAGCACTGGGTGGTGGCACCAAGAAGTAATGATTTTGTTGGCGTTCCCATCAGGCTCGTTTTAGCGGAGGAGTGCACCTTGAAGCCAGCCAGCAGTTTTCTAATCTGGCGAATCGTAAAGGGCTTGTTTGGCTGTAGTAGCTTTTCTTTCGTGCTTGTGTGGACACCCGATCCGCCGACGATCAGCGTGGCCAACTGGATTCACGGATTCACGGATTGATACACAGGATCGAGGCTTTTGCCCAAGTTTCCCGGGTCGGTTTTGTTCTTGTCGGTCCGGTTGGCTGTATTCACGTGAGTCGCTCATCAATTTTGTAGATTGGCGTGACAATCGATTTCATCCAAGCAGAGGGAAGGTGGTGAGCAGAGGGAACGCGGCGAGCAGGGTAAGGCGGCTGCCTTTAATGGACGGAATATGGACCAATCAGAAATGAGAACATTTGATTCGTGGGGTTTCGGTCCTCCCGTGAAGAGTCTGGGTTCACCTTGCTAAGATTTATCCCAGTACTCTGTAAATGCAGCCATAAAATGCTATCTCAAGCCACCGTAATGTTTTCCTGCCATTCTTATCTAAGTGAGCCTAGGTCCAAAGATGTTCTTACAGTGCCCAAGGCCTGAGGTTGTATACAACGTTTGAGTGCACAGTAATATGTACCTCTAAACTAAATCGGTGATCTCATCATGACGTGCGTCGAGTGGCATTGTTATTGAGTTGCATAGTATTGCCTATCTTGCAGTTTTGGGCGTAGTTGGGGGTAAATACCTGCTGATTCAACAAAAGACGGTCACGTGGTGATCTCTTTGCAAACTGACAGTTCCCAGCCAGTTCCAGGTGTATTTTTGAGATTTTTTAGGCACAAAGCTCAGGTTTAAAGGCTGGCTGTTGTTGGCTAGCCTTTTAAAGAGTATTTGAGCTTTTTGCTCTTTTGTAACCGTCAGAAACCTATCGTCTTCATACTCTGGCGTAGCTACACGTGACGAGGAAAACGCATATAACCCGGACTATGAATACAGTTTACGGAATACTATGGGCTCTCCGGCTGTCAAACTTTCCCTGCATCTAAGGACTTTAGCCGGGACCAATGCCGTTTACCTTAGCCAAGTTGGCTTACGGAGCCACGATGCAATTTCCATGAATGCAGGGCAGGGATTCGCATCTAGAATGCAGCTGGAAAAACATTATATGTCGAGACGTCGAGCTGAAAGTGTAATTTTTCCCTCCAAACTGTTACAGTGAGCAAACCTTTGGCTATGGAGTGAATTCAAACGCTCGAGGATGGTGAACATGCCGCACAAGCTTTCATCGATGTTCCACCTACATTCTAGGGTGGAGAATCAGCTTCACGGTCCCTTGGTGGCTTAAGTGCGGCACTGTTGCTTGAGGATTCGTACACATGTTTGAAATACATCTAAGGAATAGCGCATGCCTATAAAATAGCAGAGCGGAAGCAGAAAGAGGTTATCCAGGGCGATAAAATCCACAAACCACCATCTGATTCTGTTGACTACGCCATCAAAACATCGCCTTTCGGTGGTTATTTTCCTTATTCTTCCTGACTGCTCATGAGTGGAGTGACTTACACCCGTCTAATACAGCCCCTTTCTCATCTTTACTGTTCTTTCCGCAGGTTATTACTTCTGCTCCGGGTCTGCTCACTCTCCGGCAATTATTGTTGCGCTTTTGTTGTCTGTCCGCCCTCTGTTGTGATTTTCTATCAACCGTACCAATTTTTACTCGCTCCAATTGAAAAACGATCCATCCGGATTCTAACGCGGAATCTCCGAGATGGTTGACAAGTGGCATTTGTTGGCGCTAATTCGACTACCTGAGAGGCTCTATTCATATGTTGCATTCGTAATGTGTCCCACCAAATAGTGTTTTAAACACGCCTTAGCCTTCATTCCGATTTAACGGGTGCTGCGTCGTGCTGTTAGCCGGAGACTGTAGGTGCATATAATTTGAACCAACTTCACCCGTTACCCAGTCTCCAAGCAGTTTACCCACCTTGGGATCGTGCCGACTGTTATGTGGGCAGTTATGTCTGCACAAGCCCAACTTACACCCCCAAGCCATGTATCCGTACGTTGTGTGACATTTTGTACTTACTCGCTATTTCTTCCGGAAGGCCGTGCTGCCCCTAAACATCTGATCTCCCAACCATACCGCCATCCTGCGTGCTCATGTTGGCTTTTACTATATCCTTTGTGCTTTAATTTCGTACGCCATCAAACCCAACCCTTGGTCGCTAGTATACTAAATAAAAATCCATCCCTACCCTATCTCATATAGTCACATGTTGTCATCACCCTAATCGTGATGGACGTCAAGGTTTTTTGATACATATGGACGCACATTATCTCACTCGATGTCTCCCCAACCTCACCATGCTTCACTAATCTCATCCCATCCTCTCATCTTCTCAAGCTTTGAACTTCGGCAATACTCAGTTTGGACGACCAGGTTCGCTGTTATCCACTCCACCTGACCTATGATCTGCAACCACAGGCTCTTCGAACGGACCAAAAAACCTGTGAGCATATATTGACTTCGTTCCACCTTGCTTCCTCGGCCAATCTGAAAAGAATCTCGCTGCTTAGAGAATCGCCCATCCCTGCCAACTCGCCTTAGATGTGACGTCCGGTGCGGAGCATTCCAAGAACCGAAGTATGTCCGCTCAGTGATGGCACGGCTCTGCCGTACTTAGTTTGACAACACATCCGCAACTATTCTCCTCCGTCCCCCGACAGTATCCTCTCGCCCACTCGTCCCATTAACTGAAAATACGAGCAATCCCCACCTGACCCAGCTGCCTCCATGACATGTTCCTCCCAACCTGCTGTATCTTTCGTTCGAATTTAACCATTTCTGTGTGTTTATACTTCCAAGAAAATTTAATACCTTTCTAATAGTTCGCGTTTCAACTAGTGTGTTGCAATCATCTCCACAACAGCGACACCAGTGAGTCTCCACTGCATCACCGTACACTGTCGCTGAGATTCCCGTTACCACTTACCCGCTTTGCTAATCCTTCCACTTCACCGTCCAAACTTACGCTTTTTGTGGCCCTGACCATGAACCCGATAGTCTGAGGCCGCGAGACCTAAGAGGTAATTCTATGTGTTAGTTCAGTATGACCAGCAGGACGATGCCAAACCCGCTGCTTCACCTGACCTGATCTTCTGCTTCGTCATTTTTCACCGTCACATCTTTCTTGTGATTTGTCAGGCAGGAAGCCCGCCACCTTCAAAATTCAACGATTCAATCTTGCTCGATATTCTCTCCAAAAATGCTTAATAACTGTGCTTCCTGCTCATGCCGGTTTGGTGGTGATCGTGCCTACCTCAGATAATGCCCACTCCCTATGACGCTGTCCCTTTTCCTAACCCGCCAGTGCCCACAGTCCCCACCACTCATACTTTTGTTCTGACTGTAACATTATGTTCCGCTTAATTCGCTATAAACCCATTTGTTCGTAAAAGCAATTATCAATGCAGCACACACTGTCCTTATCCGTCCGTTACTGCCTTCTGCTGAATACGAACTGCGTGTGGCCCGATTACTATTAGGTCATTGACCATTCACATCCTACAGGTTTGGTGTCAACGCAGAACAGCTCCGGCACGAACCCCCGAGTTTCTTCACGCCAGTCTCAGTATAGAATCCAACGGATCACTACAAAGGTCAACATTTGTTCCCCTTTGGGAAGCGTTCACATCTGTGATGAACTTCACCGGGAATAAATATAGGAGATAAAGGAGCGCATTGCTTGCTCACCGTACCCATTGCCGACTGGTTCACTAGTCGGTAGCCCAGAGAGTCAACGCTGCCGGTGCATGCTCTGTGAAGCCTCGTTCCAACTTTTTTGCCTGTCTTTCTCCTCAACGCCATTGGCAATCGATCTGAATACGATATACATGACTGTATTCTAAGTTAACGTTGCCCTCGCCTGTTTCAGAGAACATCCACAACATGTGTTTGCTTAAACTGTGCAATATCACCTTGGTGTGCAAATTTAGCTGGGCGATTCCCCTTAAATATTCTTTTGAATGGGGCCCCCTAATTCTTCAGCTGCCACTCACTGTCAAGGTGGAAAGTTACTCAGATCTCTTCCTTTGCTCATCACTGGTGAGCCTGACATCGAACTACATTTTTTCCATCAAGGTAGACAATAAAATTCTAATTAGTGACACCTTAGTAGATTAGACCTTCTCTGCAGCTTTATGCAGTGCTTTTAAGATGGCGATCTCTCTTGATTGCAACGGATGAAGACGATTTCAAATGTATTGGCAAAAGTTTGAGTTCGCGAGGATGCTTATGCACACTATCGCGAATAATGCTCCACGAAATCTGCAACGTTGTCCTCGGTTGAGTATAGATAATTCTGTGAGAGTCAAATCTTTGGATTCCTAGGTCCCCCAGTTAAGCCCGTAGTGATAACAAGAAGGGATTTTCTTATCGGATCAACATTCAGCGCGTCAGAAGAAAATGACAATAAATAGAGCGAGCAGACATTAGCCTCGGGCTTGAGCAGGATTTATAGAGGTCAGTATATGAAAATAAGCACATGCTCTCGTGTGTTTAGGT
Source organism: Opisthorchis viverrini (assembly GCF_000715545.1). Classification (NCBI taxonomy): domain Eukaryota; kingdom Metazoa; phylum Platyhelminthes; class Trematoda; order Opisthorchiida; family Opisthorchiidae; genus Opisthorchis; species Opisthorchis viverrini. The sequence continues at coordinate 227,380 of NW_008752142.1, read as the reverse complement.
CTCAGTACATCTTGACGCAGGGTGACACAAGGGCGGTGTCTGCTAATTGGGGTCATTAAGTTTAAAGGCGGGCGCTAGAGAAGGCTCTCCGGACATATCGATTTTACTGGGGGTCACGCGGAGTGTAACCTTGCGCCGTCTAAGAGGAACTTTTATGGAAATCACATATATGCAAGCAAATCTTCCACAGCTCACGCGTTTAGTTTATGCTGTCTGTCTCACTTACCCGACCGTTTGATATTTCTTGAGCACTCCTCCGATTTCTTCACAGCCCATGCGAGCAAATAGCCTTTACCTAATCCGTTACGGTTGCGCAGCGACGGAGAAACATTCCTCTGTAACTGTCCATGTGACAACGCACATGGGGAAACAAACTCATGGCAGGTGACCAAACCAGGATGCATTCTCTCAGTCCAGTCCTTTGCGTGCTCTTGAGTTGATGCCTTTGGATTGCACACGAAGAGATCTGCACGACCTTCTAACGGTTCGTTGCGATTCTGTATCCCGCGGTGTCATACAGTCTACAAGTTAGGCTTACAGCAGCCGCACGAACCTGCAGAGGATACAGACTGCTAACTAATGTTGCGTCTTGCTGACGGTGGTGCACTTGCTCGTCGGTCCTTGGTCTCCTGCTCGCCCACAAAAGTGTATCAGTAACACGATGGATTGAGATTATCCCTTGTGGAGACACGGGAAGATTATTCACAGATTCACGGATTGATACACGGGACCAAGGCTCTTGCACAAGTTTCCCGGATCGGTTTTCTTCCTGTCGTTTGGCGACTGCTGTTCACCTTAAAGGCGCAGCACTTCTGTTCAATTTTTTAGTACAGAGAATTCTCAGTGTCATCGAAAATGTTCCACGTGAGGAGGAAAGAAGCGTCAGTAAGCTTCGTCAGTAAGCGTCAGTAAGCCTTGCACTATAACCCATTCTCCTGTACCAACTCCCCGAGCTTCTGCTCTTCGCCCTTCCGACCACAAAAAGCATGTCTTTTTTGGCCCGTATGCATCATGTGACGCCGGTTCAGCTCGTGTGGTTTTCGGTTAATAAAAGCGACCTTCCTTCAAACAATTGGCTAGCCTAAACTCGTACATCAAAGCCGGATGCAGTTGTTCGCTAATGAGGTATGAGGAAAATAGGTCCATCAAAAATTCATCTAATCGAGAGGCTTGGAACAAACTTATCAACCCAAACATTGGTGCTCGTTACCAGTTTCCTCAAAGAAATAAAATTCTGTAAGATTTTATCGAGTGTCATCACAGCTCAGCGTTCTTACCATCCACGTTGTCAACTTTGAATGTGGAAAGCGTTTTTTTATCCACGAGACGGCCATATTTCACCACCACATTCGCCTTGGTGAACTTTTCGTCCCATCGCATTATCGTCCGCTATCGCTCACTTTTGGCATTGCATCTATCACCCGCTCTCACATTTCTGTTTGCTGCCTTCGTCAGCCAACTTGATAGATATCACTTTACCTACCGCTTCGGCGCGGATAGTTACGAGCATCTAATCGCCTGCACCGCCCCTGAATGCCCCATTACCTGCCATATATCCCCATGTTGAAGGGGTTCTACGTGCTTTATTCCTCCTCTCAAGTGAAGTGATGATACAAAGCATTCCACGACGCAACTGGGTTGTCTGTCTGTTGGGCTTGTTCGAACGCTAGTTTCTAACCGAAAACAAGAAACAGGTGAACGCAACTTTTGTGGCTCTTGTGATTAAGCTCATTTAGCACCCATTAGCTGGGACATATGCCTTCTTCAGCAGCTGTTTTCTGGTCATTTTTGGTTATCTGACGAGTAGTTTTCCTCGTGCAATAACCTCTTTGCCTTCATAAAGCAGCTGCTTTCAAGTTTCTGACTCTAAAGTGAGGTTGGATGGTTCCCTTGCCGGTGTTCACGGCAGCCTGTCTCGGAACTATGTGAAGTTGAGGTCTTGCCCACAATATATCCTGCAATACCAAAATTATCTGCTGTCATTCAGACCATATGTGAGCAATCTGCAGTTGCTGCACATGAACAAAATCAAACACGGTCTATTGGTTTTTATCTTTATTTTCTTGATTGTGCCTCCGCAACCGAAGACGAAAGCGCAGAGAATCTGGGAATTCAGCTCATGTGGGCGTTACATAGGAGCACAAAATATCATATCCTGGTCCCAGATGTTGTCCAAAATCTTTTGTTTGATGCAAAGCTTTCAGGGGCTATGCCCAAACAAGTTTGCCATTTTCTAAGGAAATGCTACACGCGCTACAATGGCGTTTTGAGTCGATGTGCTAACCTGATGGTTGATAAGTTCCGATCGATCGACGATAAATTGGAATCGTAGCTTGAGGTGCTTTTGCATATTCAAGCCATCACCATCGGGCCAACCGAAGCACATTAGTGGCTTTATCTATTTGATGGGACTAATAGGGACAAAGGGATGACTTTTTAGTTCACAATTGTGCTGTCTGCCCTTGAGTCAGAATGGGTGTAGGTCTTCAAATGTGCTACTGCTTTAACTGGCCGCGACATCAAGGAAGGCGATGGAAATTCGTACTTGCCTTCAGTGATTTTCACTTTCTGGTAGTGGAATAGCTAGCTGACGCCCTATTCATTGGGTTTGCGGATGTCACGCCACCTGAATGTAGCACGAGCACTGAGATACCACCAGGTTGCCTAAGCCTGGACAGAAATAGTCGAGGTGAAGAAGTTAGGCTCGAACCACTTGTCCATCTCCAGCTTAAGTCCCCGAAGTCCTAACACGTCTTTCCTAAGCACATCCACATTATTTAACAATAATGATAATAATGATAGTAATGTTTATTTCCCAACTTATGGGTGGCAAACCTTTGGGCATTATCATCCGTGTACAGTCAGAGTGGGGCATGTGACTGGGGGATTTGCGGGTAGTGGGGATTCCGCGAAATGGGGACATCGTTATGAACAGTGAGGACTATTTTGTGAAATAATGATAACAGGTTTCTTTCGCAACTTGTAGGGAACAATGGGCATGAGGTCCGACTAATTCAAAGACTCAGTCGGTTGACACGAACTAAAACTGAAAAACCACTGCTGGCCACGAGTGACCTTGGAAGGTTGGGTAAATGGCCGGAGTCACAACGAGATAAAGTGGAGGTGGAGATGAGATAATTCGAGTTGAAGGCACATGGCAAGTTTAGTCTCAAAATTATGGTGCAATCTGAGAACAAGCAGACTCCCTGGTTGCAATGTTGTAGGAAAGTTAGGTGCTGGGGTTAGGTTGGATTCGAACGAGAAGTCCAACAGGTTGGAAGGAATGTCGTGGTGGTTGCTGGGGTCCATGAATCACATAGGCAAGTGGGCTCGTTTCGGATGAGGAATGGAACAGTTGTGGGTGTGCCATCAAACTGAGTATGGCAGTGCCGTGCCATCATTTGCCTGACATGCTTCAGTTTTTGACAGCCCGTGGTGGACGTCGCATTTGAGATCATCCAGCTGGGGGTGTGCAGTTCATTGAGCAGCGGTATTCATTTCAGCCCGGTCGAGGAAGCAAGCTGGAACGAAACCGATATGGGATTGTAGGTTTTCTTGGTCCGCTTGGCGATCCCGAAGTTGTAGATCATAGGCCAGGTGGAGTTGGTATCAGCTAACCAGGTCGTCCAAAACGGGTACTTCCGAAGTTCAAATCTTGGGAAGATGACGGGATGGGAGGGAGATTCTCAAACACGGTGAATCTGTGGGGATGTAAAATGGGATAATATGCAATAGTAAACACAGGGGAAGAAATTGACGCCTGCTGCAATTAGGGTGATAACGCGTGATTATGTGTAGTAGGAAATAGATAAATTTGTACCTAGGAGGCTAGCAACCAAGGGTTGAGTTTGCTAACACACTATATTACATTGCAAGGGGTCTAGTAAAAGCCGATAAAAGCGCGCAGAGGCGTGGTATGGGAATCAGATGCATAAAGGCTGGCGGGAGCGGACTTCTTAAATAGCTTGCTGATCTGGCGTTTATTACATGAGTTGGGTTATACCAGGAGAGAAAGTGTGTGCAAGAGAAATATTCACCAGTCCCCGAAGCGCTGCTATCAGCTATAATCTGTAGATGGTTCGTAGCAAATATCCACCAATAGTCAGTGTATATCACTGGGAGCGGTGAGTAGATGTATTCTCTGTTTGGATGACAAAATGGGCTTTTGTGTGGTGTAGCATCTGTTGTGACGGTAGCAGATACAGCTATGCTCGCCGATGTAGGCCATGGGCACTTGCAGCGTATCTCTGGGCTATCCCAAGTGAACTTTTTTATTGTATTTTTCACAGATGAGAGGCCAGTTTATTCATCTGTGGTTTATGGCATTGCCAGATTCATAACTCAAACGAGGCGAGCCCACCACCAGCAACAAACAGAAGTCACCAGTACTTTTTTGATTTCCTGAATTTGAAGGCCAGACTCAGAACCACCGGCGATGGGCGATGCACCCGTGCAACTGGAGGGGTGGCGGGTATACGAGTGCACCATGGTGCAAAGTAACAGGTCGACCCTCCCTGCAGGGCGTACCCGTCCACCACAAGAGGTTTTCTTCCCTCGTGCATGCTACCAGATCTGGCAGGTAGAAAACCATCCAAGCAGTCATAAGTGCGGTTTGTG
>NW_008752142.1:213601-222401 GCF_000715545.1 Opisthorchis viverrini | reverse complement strand
GCATAATTAGAATTAGTAGGTAAGTCGTGCAGTGATTTGGGGAAGAAATAGCTAATTTTGATTTGGTTTTTGCCAGTAGAGTTTGGACGAGAACAATAGACACTAGACAGAGTTTATAGAGTAGTCCGGTGCAGGAACTAGACTAGTACGAGGTGTAAGTTTGTACGGGGAAAACGATAAAAAGAAAACAACCTGGCCAGTAACGCTGAGTATTTAGATCAAGTTGGCATTTAGTCCTTGGTTAGCTTAAAGCGGGTCAATAGGATAGGAAGAGGTGATGACAGAATCCTTTACTTGGCCACTAACTGTAACGTCGCTAAACTCAAATGGGCACTGGACCTGATTTGTAGAGGATGTCAGAGTAAATTCTAGTATTAAGTTAGGCGGCACCAGTTACACAGGTGAGAAATTTGTCTACGGACTGAAAAAAGTAAGGCGATGCGTGGTGCATCGCAGTTGCTCCGGAAGGCTGTTCCAGATGCGAGCGTAATAAACCAGAAAGAAAGAAGGACGTAGGTTTGTACGAGCTGGGGGATACACTAAGGGGTTGCAGGAGTTACGGAGTCTATAGCGAGGTTGTGTGTTTATACTTGGTCTAGCCTCTGCTATAAAAGCGTTCTTATGCAGCAGACGGTGTAAGAGAGCTAGATTCAATTTAAACCGTCTAAGCCACAGTTGTTCGAGGCCCAGGGTTTGACAACGGGAGCGGTAAGAGAGGAGGTTTGGTTCGATACCTAGGATTTGACAGTGGGAGCGGTATGACAGGGGGTTTGACCGAGGAAAGAGCTTTTTCGTAAATGAGCGTTGGACACTTTCAATGATAATGACAAAGTCGCCGCCGTATCAACAAGGACCGCAACTGATATACACCTTACGCGTGGTAAAGTTATTATGGTTGTTCCCGGTGAAATAGTGGGCGCATCCACTGGATTCGCACTACTCCCCGAAAACACATATTAGGTCTTTTCACACTTGGAATGCAAATATTATTGGTTTGAAAGTTTCTACGGGATTTTAATGTATATTTGGTCATCTGCTCACGGCCAGTGTCTCGAAGTCTGCTGAGTGCCTTACTTGATATCCTGAGGAACAAAGAAGTCTCATTTGCCCGCGCAGATTCGCCCCCAACGGTATTTCTACCCAAATCCTTCCCACCACCGAAGCAAACGTTATTCAGTCATCCGACTGTCAGTTACCTCGCCGAAGGGCCCCATGCGCCCCACTACCCATAAGCAGTAAACGAAACAACACTTCTAAATCTGCGAAATCCTTCTCCATGTAACAGCTTTAAACGTTCGTACTCTACATGAGTTTGCCGAACAGGCGATGCTCGCAAAAACCGTATACGCCCGGATAATTGATGTGTTCTGTGTCTCCGAAAAACGCACACAAGACGCAATTGTGATTATGCACCTCAGAACAACAACGACTAACTCAGGTCCCTCACAATTCCTTCCATGTGCCCGGTGATCTAGACGCGATAAAGAGTGGGATGTATGGTATGAACGTTGCATTCAGTCCCAGAGCTGGACTCACTTTGTTTTATCAGATCCAAGTCCTCTTTGCGCCTTTCGGTTCTCCAGCCCAGTCAACCTCAATGCCTATGGGCATGAAAGTTTTCAGCTAAAGCCACGACGGACTGCAGTTCTGACGCTGAGGAAGATACATTTCATTTAGAGCTAGCCGGGCTCATTCAACGAGCAGGAAAAGGTGATCTTGGGATGCTTGGGGGAGATATAAATGCTAGTTAGTGCTCTGAACTTATTAGAGTCACGTATGGCCGTTCCGTTTGGTGTTGGAACCGACTGCACACAATTGGAGGGCCACTTCTCCAGTGTTGTGCTGACCGTGAAATGTTTCTGGCCAGTACGAACTTTCAGCATAAATTTCCGAAGGGCTCGGTAAACATTGATGACTTGTGAATCAGTTCTCAACATTTTCCAATTAGTTTCAGCATAAGAGTTTGCACCGCGTAACCTGACGGCAGCCAACTGCAAAGCAACCGCAGATAACCTACAGTTCAAGACTCTCGTTTCCATGAGGTACAAGCTTGTTTTCGATCACGCTATGGTGAAAGCACGCCTAACGTCTTGTCTTCCTTAATGCCTTTGCAAGTCAACGAGAGGCATGTCCCTCTTCAAAGAACTACTATAGCTCAACACCATTGAGCTGATTCATCTCAGCAAACATGTACACCAATACTGCGCTGGTGGTGAGCGCGCGAACGAAGCGTAGCAAGATGTGAAAGGAGCTACGTTTGCGGCGTTCAGTGCTGTCTGTTTGAGTTCTTCCGCTCGATCAAAAGGCTGGTGAATATCCTCGAGATAGCAACCTACGATAGATGCTAAGAGACTCATACCGGTAAGCAACCAGTACAACGGTGCACGTAAACGTCAACTAATGAAAAGCCTGAGGAGGAATCAAGAGCAATGATGGACATCGATAATTCAGGAGAAGGAGAGGCTTTCGCCATGGGAAACAGCAGTGCCCTCTGTTGACTGAACCCATCGACTGAGCATAGAAAGCAGTGGTCGGTGGAACGATCAGCGAAAATATTTGCTCAATAATTCACTCTCGAAAAGGTCGACTGCAAAGATAGGACGAAGAAGTAGAGGAGCACATGAGCCTCCTGCAACACAGCCGGTGGAGACAGTGAATGATGGAAATTTGAATGTTAAAATAATAGCCCATCGGAAGAAGTAAAGAACGGAATATTCTACGGAGACTTGAGAGAAATCCTTCAGTTTTATCATTCTCCCGCTGTCCAAATGCCCTTCCACCCGAGGGAAGCACGAGGGTTAGGATACATTCAAATAGCCCCAGCCAGACTGAGATAGTAGGGAGGCGTCTGCAGGGTGCAGTCCACGGGAGCTTCAGCGAATGTTCTCCATAAATAATAACCAGTTTCACCTGGGACGTGAAAAGCAACCAGAAAGGAACGGTCTACATCTGGGTTTGTTCGAAGATGGCGGAGAATCCCTGGTGGCTCAATAAAAAAGCTTAATTAAGAGACATGGGAAACAAGGCGTGTACAGAATGGTGCATTTCAGCAAATAATCCTATCTTAATAAATAATATGCGGATGATGTGTGAAAACCATCATGGCATCAGCCTCTTGGGCTAGGCGTGTGTAATCTTTGGTCCTAACATTCGACAGTTCACTGAACCAACGGAGAGACAGATCCGCGAAAATCAAGCTAGTTCCCCTCCTGAAAGAGAACATACCGATCACATTTACACACCCCCTTTATGCAATGACTTCTTAAACGGCCATGCAACGATGTGTCCATTCCCGGCTTCCTTCTACGCCTATTAAGTCATATCAAAAGGCACGTGGGATTTAGAGAGCCCGTTATGGAGTCGAAGGAGATTTATAATTGTAGTTATAGGCAATCGCAGAATATTCCACAAGGCCGTGCTTGAAGTTCTGTTGGGAAGCGAGCAGCGTCAAGCAGAAGATGTCCTGACTCCTCCAGTACTGGTCTCCATTGGAGTTCCTCAAGGCTCCGTCCTGGGACCAGTGCTGTTTCTGATCTACGTCAACGACCTCACAGACGTTCTTGCGAGTCCATGTCTACTTTTTGCGGACAACTTGAAATCCTGGAGTTACAATGCCATTACCCTCCAAATGGATGTAGACGCTGCCAAACAGTGGTTGTGTGACTGTCACCTTCCTCTGAATGACGAAAAGTGCGTCCATGTGTCATTTGGAGGAGACTCAGCGAATGCCTTTGTCATGCGTAGTGAGAAGGGACCAGAATACATCATGAGGATAGACGCCAGAGAGGATTTGCGTATCTGGGTCTCCTCAGAATTGTCCTTCTCACTACACCATGAGAAATCGGCCCCACGGGTTCACGCATTGATACAGAGGATCGATGCTTATGCCCAAGTTTCAGGGGTCGGGTTTTCATGTCGGTCGGTGACTGTCGTTCACCTGAAAAGCACAAGTGAAAAAGGGGGCAGCAATAATCTTTATGTTATCAGCGAGGAGCACTATGATTGCCAGCGCGAGGATTTACATATATAGATGTCTAATGGTGCCTTAAACTGGGTTCTAGAAGGAGCGTAGACAACCGTCGCGGGAAGGTCATTCCGCGCAGCTACTACCCGAAATGAGAAAAAATTTTGTCCCACCATCAATAAAGGGAATCAGAGTCATTGTCTGTTTGACATGAATCCGGACTCAGATCCCGCACGCTCATTCGAGGAACGTCACGGAGCAATGGGTTTCAGGTTCTACTTATAAAGGAAAAACAACCTCATAGTTTTTTGAAAGTAAAAACTCGGCCAAATAGGCACCATCCTGTGTGGCGTGTGTAATATATGGGGGAAAGCGGTTCACTTACCTGGCCTGTTATGCCCGTGATAAGAGCTACCTTTCGTTTCTGGTTATCGCCGGAGCAGATGGCCATTGACCAGGCTAAAAGGAAGGAAAGTTGATAATGGAGAAAAGGCACTCAACAAGTACATTTGTTCATCAGAAAAGACCGCGTGAATTCGTATTGAGATTCGAATTCCCGTGAAAATATGAGGAAGCCTCAGGTGTAATGGAAACAATGGGTGATGCGAAGCTCAGACACCTCGAACCTCATGGCATGAACCAGCTGGATTAGAACCTGTGGTTAAGTCTCGAAGATCACGCACGATGGAGTGTCCCCCACTCGGAAAGCCCCAGTTCAACTGACTCCCACCACATCAATATGCGTTTGCTACCAAAAACGGCAGCATTAGATGAAAGTGAAATGATTAATTCACTGAAGAAGCTCCCCACCAAATCAATGGATACATTTTAAGAGTGCCCGGCACAGCTCGAAACAATTGATTAATTGAGATAGCTATTCTCGATATTCGGAGGCTATGTCATCACATGCAACCTGAAGTGTCTTCGCCTTCAACAACCCAACCGAGCAGTCCAGAAAGTAACCTAATGACGAACGCCACTGAGAGGTTAGCAGTCATTACTTGCAACGCCACTACCCAAGAACAGGGAGGTTCACGGACACATCCTGAAAGGCAGACTGCAGCAGCTACACGCAAAAGTTCATAGTCTCTTACACTTCTCTATAGAGTTACAGGCTTTTGCAAGCCGTGTTATTCTAAAGAACGCCCTTTCGCCAGGTGAGTGATACAGGTGATACGCCACTAACTCTTATAATTATCATCATCACCGTCAGCGTACTCGTCACAGAGTGGTTGTAGCTGCCGCAGTTTCGTTCACCGATGATTCGGGGCGGGAGGTAGGTCGCTCCGCATTGCAGGCGGGAGATGATGAATTGGTGCATAAATCCATCACTGGCAGTGGGCTGTCAACTGGGGGAATTATGAAGGGAGCTATGCAGGCAATAGCTTGGATGCACGACCGCCATTGAGGGTGCGACTGGGCCATGTCTGACAATGTCTCCAACCATGGATGTGGTCGGTCTCGGGATCCTCATCCAGGAGGACGGTAATGACCAGCGCAGCTGAGTTTGCTGGTAATGACTTTCACACTTCGCTGCCAAGCCAATGGCTGACCGTCTCTGGTTTTCTTCCACCCTTCAAGTGGTTGTGTGAAAAGTGCCCTTCGGTAAAGTCGGTCAACTGGCATACGCAGCACGTGGCCAAGCCAGCGGAAACGATGCAGCTTGATCAGCTCAATATACTTTTCAGCGCAAGGACTAGCATAAATAAGTCTCTAATAGTGCTTTGAAATGGGTTCTAGGAGTGTGGAGAACCGCTAGAGGAAGGTTATTCCACGCAGCTACTACCCGAAATGAGAAAATATTTTGCCGAATGAATGTGTGCTCTTTGAGCTTGAAAAGCTTCTTGCCATCCCCCGGCCGTGTATTTGCTAGGTCAACTGTGAAAAACCTGTTTCAAAAACTCTTCAGCCGTAACACCCTTTCGGTGCCTGGCTGCCATGCCACCCGAGGAGAGGAAGCCAAGATTTGATCAAACACGGCATAGGTAAGAATAAGGTCCCCTCGGAACCACCCGAGGGAAGCCAAGATTTGATCAAACACGGCATAGGTAAGAATAAGGTCCCCTCGGAAGCGACGATACTCCAGGTGAAAGAGGTCGGTCATCGCGAGACGCGTTTCGTAGTCCACGGATTTGAGGCCGACAAACATCTTCGTAGCACTAAGCTGGACACGCTCGATGAGGGTGACGTCTTTCGTGAGTCCTGAGTAGACAACCTGGTTGGCGTATTCAGAGAGTGGTCTGACGCAGGCCCCATAGAGTAACTACAAGCCCATGTGAGTAATACGGGAGAAGGTGCATCGGATCATCCGTAGAATGGCGAATGCCTTTTGGGCTGATTTCTCATGGCGCAGTGAGAAGGACGAGTTTGAGGGGACCTAGATACCCAAATCCTTTTTGGCATCTATCCTCATGATGTTTTCAGGTCCTTTCTCATCATGCATAACTAAGGCATTCACCGAGTCTCCCCAAACGACATATGGACGCACTTTTCATCATTCAGAGGAAGGCGCCAATCCAACGATCACTGCTTTGCAGCATTTGGAGCCATTTGGAGGGCACTGGCATTGGAACTCCAGGATTTCAAGCCGTCCGCAAAAACTAGACCTGGACTTTCAAGAACATCTGGAAAGTCGTTGACGTAGATCAGAAACAGCACTGGTCCCAGGATGGGGCCTTGAGGAACTGCAATGGAGACCGGTGCAGGAGAAGAGCAGGTCAAGCCTATTCTCATTCGGAGTGCTATGTCTAATAAAAAGGCCTTGATCCAACGAAGGATTTTCATTTGAATCCCGTAAGATGGAAGATTGTGGAGCAGCGGACATGTGGGACCCTATCAAACGCTTTCGAGAGGTCGAAAAATATGGCATCCTATATGAGTCCTTCGTCTTTGGAAAGGGATCACTGCTCTTACTAGAGCTCATCAGCAGTGCACATCCAGTGTCCGTACCGGGATTTGAACCCCGGGACATCTGACATGCTAGGCGACCCGGGAAACCCGGGCAAAAGGCTCGATCCTGTATAGCAATCAGTGAATCCGTGAATCCGAAATGGACACAGCTACTGGCCAACGGGTAAAACGATCAACCATAGTAAAGGTATAGGTGGAACCGTTTGGTGGGGAAAGTGGAGCAACAATGTCGAGATGAACGTGTGTGAATCGAGCATCAGGAACGGCAAATGAACCAATGGATGAGTTCGTATGCCATGTTACTTTACTGCGTTGACAGGCTATGCAGTGTTTGGCCCAGGATGTCAGGTCCTTATTCGTGAAGGGACATACAAAGCGTGCACTAATCAACTTCTTGGTTTACTTTGATTCCTGGATGAGAAAATCCATGAAAGCGGTCGAAACCAACGGGGACGATTGGGCAAGCTGAGCCGGTAGACATAATCGCGTCAGCCTCGTGAACTTTCTGGACAATGGTCCTACATAGTTCTTCCACTGGAGCTGGTCCCAGCCTGACTTGTTCAAGGAAGATGCGCATTCCTGAGAAGTATGCACGGCAGAAGTCTCGAAACCACGTTTGAGGTTTGGGATTTCTGGCCCAATAGGAGATGAAATCAAAGGCCAGCACACAGTGGTCGCTATGTCCCAGTGGTGCGTTAATTGTTACCTGACCAACGAAGTGTCTTTCGTTGATGACCAAATCCAGGAGGGATGGTAGTTGGCCTGCGCGGTATCTGGCGGGTGCAACGACATGTTGAGTCCAAGCGCTCTGTTGAACGACTTCAAACAGCACCGCTGCTGCAAAGTCCGCCTGATTCGACGCGCTGGAGCTCAATCCAGGAGGCCTTTGAGGCGTTGAAGTCACCTACCAGCAGGAAATGAGTGAAGTGGTAGTTGGGAGAGAGTTGCTCAAGGGTTTGTATGAGGAACTGGTCATCTTCAGTGGGACTCGAAGGGCTACGGTAAACCACACCGAGAAGGAGAGAATCGGACCCGCGCAGCGGGATTTGGACCCACAGTGCCTAGCAAAAGGGTGCAGGAGTGGTATCAGAGAGGACAATCGGGAATGGTAAGTAACTACAGAGCAACCCCACCTGCCCGCCCTCGCTTTTGAGTCAACTCGAAAAATAGAGTAACCGTCTATCGAGATCTCCATGTCAGAGACGTCTGGTGTGAGCCAGGTCCCTGTGAGTGGGATTATGGACGGTTGTTCAAGGCAAGCTGACTGTTTAACACCGCCGAGTTTGTTGAAAAGACTGAGGCAGTTTGTGGACAAGCATTTCAAAACTGTCTCCGCTGCCTCCCAGAGTGAGGAGTCGAAAGTTGAGTGACCAGGGAGATTAGAAGACGTAATAGTTGTGCGCCGGGTTTGGATTCAAGGCTCCAAAGAGGCCTCAGGGGCAACATTGTCTGCTTCCTGTCTTCGGGGTTTCTGGAGATGCTTTTCGCTTGCAAGGTTTTTTCGCCCTGTGAGAGCCCGGTTTGCTCGGGGAAGGAGTCTTTTCCTCGTGGGCAAAAATTTCGACCACTGCTGCTTGTAGCTGTTTCAGCACCGCCTTTTTGGCGAGCAGATTTGCCGCAAACTTTCGCCTTCCTGGATTCTTGGGTGTTTTGGCACGGTTTGACCGGAAAAGTGTCTCCGTGAGGCCCTGAGCACTGGGTGGTGACACCAAGAAGTAATGATTTTGTTGGCGTTCCCATCAGGCTCGTTTTAGCGGAGGAGTGCACCTTGAAGCCAGCCAGCAGTTTTCTAATCTGGCGAATCGTAAAGGGCTTGTTTGGCTGTAGTAGCTTTTCTTTCGTGCTTGTGTGGACACCCGATCCGCCGACGATCAGCGTGGCCAACTGGATTCACGGATTCACGGATTGATACACAGGATCGAGGCT
>NW_008752142.1:209861-213211 GCF_000715545.1 Opisthorchis viverrini | reverse complement strand
TACCCTCGCCTCCGAGGGTACCTAATTCTCACTTATGCCCTGTTTGAACATAGCTTGGCAAACAGATTTTTCACCGTTGACCCAGCAAGCAAACAGCGGGGACATAGTAGGAAAATTTTCAAGCTCAGAGCACATACATTCATTAGACAAAAATTTTTTCCCATTTCGGGTAGTAGCTGCGCTGGATGACCTTCCCCCGTCGGTTGTCCACGCTCCTTCTAGAATCCAGTTTATAGCATTATTAGTTATTTATTTATGCGATTCCTCGCACTGGCAAACATTCTGCCCCGCGCTGAGAACGTAAAAAGCAGTGCTACACCTTTGCTTACTTGTGCGTTTCAGTCGAACGCCAGCCGCTGACCGACAAGAACGAAGCAGACCTGAGAATCTTTGGCAAATGCCTTGATCCTGCGTATCAACCCGTGAGTCCGTGAATCTGTGAATCCATGATTGGCTGGCATTCTGACCAACCAGAGCATACCTTCGTTGTGTCCGTAGCCCGCACGTGACTCGTTCTTCAAATTGGCATGCTGTTCGGCTATTGTGGCTGGCCCGCCTCCGGACTGTGCTTCCATATACTAATTATGAACGTCTTCCCTAACTTGAAAACTGCCTTTGACTTTGTAGACACTCAGGCACAATGCTGGTGTCCGTTGAGCGGAAGTGCTTCCTATAACCTCTCGACTGAGCAGTGCTACACCCTTTTTTCACTTGTGCCTTCCAGGTGAACGACAGCCACTGACCGACAAGAACAAAACCGACCCGGGAAACTTGGGCAAAAGCCTCGATCCTGTGTATCAATCCGTGAATCCGTGAAAAACCATCTCTATGGCGCAGTGCGCCATTTCTCGCGAACGTTTGAGTGTGGTCCACGGTGAACTCTCATCTGAGTTCACCACATCAATTGGTGCCTGACAGGGCAGCCTTTCAACTTTCCTTTCAGACTGCGTGGTTGACACGATAATGGAAGACTCATTATCAGCCTCTAATGCCTGTGGGGTCGAACTGCTTCGGGGGCGTCCGCTCACAGATATCGGGTACGCAGACGACATAACTCTTCTTGGTTCTGACTTTGTGGTTATTCAAGCAATACTGAATAAAATAAATACTTCCGCCTCACGGTTTGATATGCGCTTCACACCTGTAAATTGTAAAGTTCTACTGAAAGACTGGGTGGGGTCAAACCTTAATCTCGTGCTTGCTGATAAGCCGATTGAGGTAGCAGACAGATTTATGTGCCTGGGCAGCTATATCAGTCCCGGTGGTCTCGCGAAAGACGGTATTTCCATCCGGATTGGGAAGGCCAGAGCGCTTTTGTGAACTTGCGTGACCTGTGGCACAGGCGTGACACCAGCTTATCCGTCAAGGTCGAGTGCTGCGGTGCGCTACATATTACTGTACAAGTCATAAACCTTGCCACTGCGCGCCGATGATGTCAAAAGTCTTTCAGTGTTTGACCATCGATGTCTTGGGTGCGTTTCCCGAATGTGGCGGGAAGACCGGACCAGTAATGCTGATGTATGTCGGATGGTATTCGGAAGAAATAACTCACCCTCGATAAATGAGCTGATCACACTGTGTAGGTGTCGCCGGCTTGGCTAGGTGTCCCGTATGTCGGTTGACCAATTCTGTCGGACTCTTTTCGTACAACCACGTGGAAGGGTGTAAGCGGGCCAAGAGAGTCAAGCAGAGACTTGGCAGCGAAGTTCCAAAACCATTACTAGCAAATTCAGCTGTGCCGGTCATTGCTGTTTCCAGAGTTGGGACACATCTCTAGCTAGATACGTTTTCTGACAGCCCGGTCGTGCCCTGAATGCCGCTCAGGAATTCAAGTTATTGCCTCCTCGCTGTGCTCAACTTACATCTTGATTTCGTTTGTGTGGGTCTAGATGCAAACCATCTTGGGGTCCTCACGCGTGTTACTTTTCTGTCCCGAATATGTCCATACTGGGGTTCGGTCGACCAAACTGATAGCTTTAGTAGCAATATTGAAGCCACCCAGTCGATGGAGTTGTGAAACGTCACCTAGAGAGTTAGCTAATTTGTGATAAAAGTTGTGCGACTTCTTTGTGGGTATCAATCACACATGGTTTTGTGTGCATGGAGTAGACCCTGCATCCATGTTGTTCAGGCTCTGAACGGCTAGGGATGAAATTAATTGCTGACATCGTCTCATCTGGTCTTCTAGGACTTGTTTACTTCTCCTGCTTAGGTTGGCTCTCTGACAATATGCCAGCCATCGTACAACCATAGATTGGAGAATTCATGGTGGTACGGCAGTGAAAAAGCAGAGTTCTCATATGGTGTTGTCGTCGTGATGGCGATTTCTATCAGAAGCAGTTTTGCTGACACACCCAACCTTCAGGCGAATGTGACTCACTTCTGCTCATGACAATAGGCCTGTTTTATCAGTAGTATTTTTCTGTTTTTTTTCCAGCCACAACGGCTTCCTTCTTCGGATCTACACTATTCTGACAAATATGGACACTTCCGGTTCTGGGCTCAATCTAAACTCGTTGACCAGCGCTCAGAAGGAGCAACTCATGGAACAAATGAAGGCCGAGGTTGCGTTGGCAAGCGCACAAGAGCTTTTACAGGTAAGCGTTCATATTACTTAACTCCTTCCACTTCGCCAGCGAATGTCCGATAAGTGCTTTGAGAAGTGTGTTCCAAAACCCGGCGTGAGTCTGGATAACTCGGAACAGGTTTGTTCATGAAGCTGTTAATCACCCTCTTCCTTTCCACCCAGAAGTGTGTTGGAATGTGCATGGATCGTTACGTTGACGCATGGAACCTTGTTTCCCGAACATTCGCCGCCCGAGTGCGGCGCGAAGCCGAAAAAATGTAGCCCAGGATACATCACTCCTTACCCTAGCCTGTAAATATTTACATGCAATCTAGAGTCTTTCGTGATCGCTGCGTTTTGTCCATAATTCCATCAGCTGGGACAGAGGCGTTAGTCGTTTCAAACTTTGCTTTGGCCTCCCACCCCTTTGTGTGCGATTTACCTTGGAAGGGTTTTATTACGGCAGTGAAGCATCAGTGTTGAACACTGATGTCATGCTGTCAATGATGGTGATGATGATGATGATGATACATTGGAAGGTTCCCATGTTCTCTAGTTTCATCGAGTTTATCAGGTTTCAGGAGGCTGATCAGTTACAATTGTATTGCGCACTTGTTTGATTGTATTCATGCTTTTGAACTGATGCCCCTGATGCAAACAAGTGGACAAACAAGGTGGTGACATGAAAGGTGTACTCCTTTCCCGACAAATTACTGCAGCGATGAATTGTAATTCTCCCGCGTCCGAAATGTTAAGCCATACGAGGAGTCTATTCAAAAGCTTG
>NW_008752142.1:204756-209270 GCF_000715545.1 Opisthorchis viverrini | reverse complement strand
CCAATTCTGTCGGACTCTTTTCGTACAACCACGTGGAAGGGTGTAAGCGGGCCAAGAGAGTCAAGCAGAGACTTGGCAGCGAAGTTCCAAAACCATTACTAGCAAATTCAGCTGTGCCGGTCATTGCTGTTTCCAGAGTTGGGACACATCTCTAGCTAGATACGTTTTCTGACAGCCCGGTCGTGCCCTGAATGCCGCTCAGGAATTCAAGTTATTGCCTCCTCGCTGTGCTCAACTTACATCTTGATTTCGTTTGTGTGGGTCTAGATGCAAACCATCTTGGGGTCCTCACGCGTGTTACTTTTCTGTCCCGAATATGTCCATACTGGGGTTCGGTCGACCAAACTGATAGCTTTAGTAGCAATATTGAAGCCACCCAGTCAGCCCAGTCGATGGAGTTGTGAAACGTCACCTAGAGAGTTAGCTAATTTGTGATAAAAGTTGTGCGACTTCTTTGTGGGTATCAATCACACATGGTTTTGTGTGCATGGAGTAGACCCTGCATCCATGTTGTTCAGGCTCTGAACGGCTAGGGATGAAATTAATTGCTGACATCGTCTCATCTGGTCTTCTAGGACTTGTTTACTTCTCCTGCTTAGGTTGGCTCTCTGACAATATGCCAGCCATCGTACAACCATAGATTGGAGAATTCATGGTGGTACGGCAGTGAAAAAGCAGAGTTCTCATATGGTGTTGTCGTCGTGATGGCGATTTCTATCAGAAGCAGTTTTGCTGACACACCCAACCTTCAGGCGAATGTGACTCATTTCTGCTCATGACAATAGGCCTGTTTTATCAGTAGTATTTTTCTGTTTTTTTTCCAGCCACAACGGCTTCCTTCTTCGGATCTACACTATTCTGACAAATATGGACACTTCCGGCTCTGGGCTCAATCTAAACTCGTTGACCAGCGCTCAGAAGGAGCAACTCATGGAACAAATGAAGGCCGAGGTTGCGTTGGCAAGCGCACAAGAGCTTTTACAGGTAAGCGTTCATATTACTTAACTCCTTCCACTTCGCCAGCGAATGTCCGATAAGTGCTTTGAGAAGTGTGTTCCAAAACCCGGCGTGAGTCTGGATAACTCGGAACAGGTTTGTTCATGAAGCTGTTAATCACCCTCTTCCTTTCCACCCAGAAGTGTGTTGGAATGTGCATGGATCGTTACGTTGACGCATGGAACCTTGTTTCCCGAACATTCGCCGCCCGAGTGCGGCGCGAAGCCGAAAAAATGTAGCCCAGGATACATCACTCCTTACCCTAGCCTGTAAATATTTACATGCAATCTAGAGTCTTTCGTGATCGCTGCGTTTTGTCCATAATTCCATCAGCTGGGACAGAGGCGTTAGTCGTTTCAAACTTTGCTTTGGCCTCCCACCCCTTTGTGTGCGATTTACCTTGGAAGGGTTTTATTACGGCAGTGAAGCATCAGTGTTGAACACTGATGTCATGCTGTCAATGATGGTGATGATGATGATGATGATACATTGGAAGGTTCCCATGTTCTCTAGTTTCATCGAGTTTATCAGGTTTCAGGAGGCTGATCAGTTACAATTGTATTGCGCACTTGTTTGATTGTATTCATGCTTTTGAACTGATGCCCCTGATGCAAACAAGTGGACAAACAAGGTGGTGACATGAAAGGTGTACTCCTTTCCCGACAAATTACTGCAGCGATGAATTGTAATTCTCCCGCGTCCGAAATGTTAAGCCATACGAGGAGTCTATTCAAAAGCTTGGAGGGTAAAGCTTCTCCGCTTCCAGTAGCTTGTTTAGTGAGTTTCGTTGGTCGCCGTGTGTCTTTTACCAGAGCGCCTACTTCTAAGTGTGACATTTTCGGTAAATTTGTAGAGGGATGTTGACACCTGAATAAGTAATTCCCATTGCCCCCTTAAATACCCGACCATATCAACTCTGAAGTAGTTGTGACCCGATCGGTCAGACGATATTTTTGCCTGCAGTCCACTACGGTCCCCCCAGAGGATCGTCTGCACAGAAGAGCTTTTTTTGGCCAAGGCCTGTATTGAGTGGATGTGACCGAGAGGTAGACAGTGTATGAAGCGGCAACGAAGTGTGAAAATCAGTGAATTTAGTCGGGTGGACAACTGCCGTCTCCCTTGATGGGGACCTTAAGACTTAACTCACCAATGATTGATGACACTGGTGGAAGTGATCCAGTCGCGCAGTCAGTGGCGGTGGTGCATCAGAGCCGTCGCCTTCAATAAGTAGCTACCCAGTTCCTGAAATAACTGGACATGCCATCGCCCCCGCTGCTTGGCGGCATGTCCTCCGCCCTCACTTTCTGGTGATCGAAACTGTTGCAGCCGGAGTGAACGTCCTTATTGTACACGGTTTATAGCTGATAAATTGAATTGCTTGATTGACTACGTTCGATGCGTTCAAAACATTTGATCACTCCAATCCAGTTGCAGTTACTCACAAGTCCTTATTAGGTTACAAATTGACCCCGGTTTTCATGGAACATCTTCGGAACTGGTTAAAATAGTTCTCTCCTGTGGAGAATGTTTCTGAAGATAAACCGATCTTTTTGACCCTAACGTATCCAAGGTTCTTTGGTTCTTTGTCCTTGCATATCGGAGCTGTACTTACCTCGTTTCAATTACCTCGTACCCATTTGAATCGAGTGCATACACTCGCACCTATTAAAGGTATTCATTGCTGTCAGAGTGATAAAGTGTCGGACAACTTTTGCTATTTTAGCCTTAGAGCTGTGAATGTTTCAACGTAGTTGTGCGGACCGACACCCAGCACATAAGTGGTAGTGAATTTTATTCATAAAACTGTCGAACGCAAATCCGAGTACGTTCTAACGAATGTGTGTCCGTGTTGTGGATAGGATGAACTATTTCATGGTACGTGTTATCCTCGCGCCCATATGAAGGATATAAACCATTCTATTCTCAAGCGCTATCGTTTTCCATGAAAGATATTTATTCATCCGCGTCTGAGATGCCTCATGAATAGTATAGTGACTAATCAGTCGCAGAATCCGCACACTATCTGATAGGTTTCTGAGATCGTCATGGACAAAGAAAGTTGGGTGAATATGCTTTCGTTTACCTGGAAGGCAACATGTTAGTTGGAAAGGTTCTGTGAGGCCGAAAACAAGGAAATCGTGGCCCCTTTGTGCGAGTTGTGCATTGGATCCAGAGGAGCTAACGCAGCCTTGATGAATGCACAATTCTAAGTGCACGAGAAATACTTGAGGCTGTGATTTGTTGTTACTAATGCCATTCAACAAAACAATCGCACAGCAGGTTTCAACACAATAGTTAGACTTGTCTTCTCGCCTCCATGTGTGCAGAGAAAAATCATAGCCACACCATGATAATGCATCGCTTACTTTAAAATTATATTCAGTGGTGTTTCTGGCTTCAGTTTCGTCTCATTTGTTGGGTCGACAGTGCTCCCAAGAAGAACTCGGAGGGATTCGGTCCCAAGTTCATTTGAAGTACGGGAGATAAACCACCTCAAAGGAGAAGTACTTTTTTTCCGTAAATACATCACCACACATTCGAAACTACGAGTTTGCTTGGCACGTCGATAGTGCCATGAGTACTAGAACGCATTTTGCGGGAAGGCTTCCGTATTTCAGCCATTGGCTATGGGAATGATCGAGCTCATCTACCTGAAATTACAGGCCGCTTATGCATACACACCAATGTATGATCAATATTTTACTCGGTGAAACATCACGTTTCACGCACATATTCCATGTTCGGAGCTCTAAAATGAGCCGTATCAGATGCATCCTTTTGATCAACCGGCTTTGGGATATCGTTCCGATTAGCACCACCGAGAATCACTTTCTATAGTGTGGCTGTCTTCAAGTTTATGGCACGCTGGAAGTACAAACCCACTTATTGCACATCTGATTTTACAGCATATGAACGGCTGGGTTTCACTATGGTTTAAAGTTCTATCCGACGAGTTTGTGTTTTCATTGACAGGAAAGCTGTGTATAAATCAGCAAGGAACTTATTCGGTTCCTACTAGTAGAGGGCGAAAGTTAGCCGGTCATAGAAATCACAACCAACTGGACAAAGTGCACTTTAAAGGTTGTATGTGTCCATTCTCTGAACGCTTTTCCTTGGTCTATGCGATTATCGTCCAATTCATCGGACGGAGCGGTTGATGTTACGTCTTATATATTCTTCAGGTGGCAATATGTTACCTTATTTCTGGTAGGCGAGTAGAACATCTGTTCGCATTAGTCATTGTCTACCCCAGCTGCTCAGAGAGAGAGAGAGAGGACGTTTCCGAGATCGCATCACCTATTTGTCATTTGAGGACTACCATCCCAGAGCGAAATAACGGTACCCCGTACCTGAGGGAAGCAGATCACTGCACTAGACGGTTTACAACAGCATTCTCCGTCTACCATGACCTACTGCGCACACCATTTCCATTAGAGGCCATAGAGTTCCTTGTGTTAGTTCATCATTTCCGCAATATGCATGTTAGACGGTCTCTGACACTGAACCCCCCCCCCCCG
>NW_008752142.1:198128-204731 GCF_000715545.1 Opisthorchis viverrini | reverse complement strand
TGTTAGACGGTCTCTGACACTGACCCCCAGTTGGACGATGCAATGGCCTAACTCGCATGTGATTGGCCTAGGAAACAGGCTTGTGACCGGTACGGCATCAAGGCGAGTTTTGACTACTCAACAGTATGGCTTCAAGAGCCAACTCTATTTCGGTGTGTACTTCATGTCAGTCCCTGATAGCGTTTCTAGTCATTTGAATAGCAACAATATTTCCGGTCCACTACTACACAGTTTTTTTACTCATTTTTGCGCGTGAATCTATCTCAGGCCTGGCGGAATCACCGCTTCTTCAATATGCTAACTCAGTTATTCATTTTTCCTCGATATTTCTATAGTGTGTCCGTGCCTACCTTTTAGTTGATCACAGGAAGGAATGTGACTCTTGTGGAGATATGCTTCAGACGAATGTTTTTTTGGGGTTCCGGTTCCATCGAACATCCCTCAGTCGCAGCCTGTAGGAGAGGTCCTCTGGAGATGCCCCTGGTAAACGAGACAGTGGTATATGATCCTTCCTTGCACCCTTAAGATAACAATGATCGGTGAAGTGAGCTTATATTTTAGTGCAATAAACTCTCCATGATATGTAATTTAACACAGAGGATTGAAAAGTGTATACTGAGACTGTAAGTCCTGAATCATCCAGCATCTTTCATACGTTTCCTGAAGAAAAATCACATGACAGGAAAAATGAATGGGACCGAACAGTATAAACCACCATCACGCGATTTAGTTAGGTGATTACCTTTTCGTCACTACTAACAAAGTGCCAGTAGTCAGCCGAAAAGGAGGCTTATCGCTGCGTCGTTGGTACGACCGGCTAGCAGCAATGAAGCTGAAAGTGAATCAGGCTTATCCTCTTAAAATCTCTCATTTTCTCATTTTCTAGCTGCAGTTCCAAGCACTTCCACAGGTGACTGTACTAAACAAGGCCACTAGCTAGATTTTTAAAGGAAATTATATATGCTTGAAACATGAACCGTGTTCCTTTAGGTCAGTCTGATTTATCTTGGGATCTATAGCTCGACATGGAGGAACTGTTTTGCTGATACTTACAAAGTCTAGGAAAATCCACTTGATTCACACGTTCAAGGAGAAATGGGGTAATATTTGACTTACCGGATAACCGGTCAATCAGAATAGTGATCCACGATCAATATCATGTCTCTCTCCGCTAGTAAAATACAAGTAAAAAGACTGCTAATATCATTCATTATTACACTCACATCCACTATCTATCTAGAAGCTCCGATCACGAGGTTGATTTAAACTTTGAATTGTTGATTAAACGGAACTAAGGGGACGGCTACTAGGCTTTGACGCGAAGTTGGTTGTGGAATACACCGATAAAGACTACTGTTTTTTTAAATTCCTTGTCGGCCATCGGATGAGAGGATTCACATCTGATTATTGTGATGGTGTCTTGATTTTCACGCGCCTAATTAAATTTCTGGTTACATATAGGACAGACAATGACATAATAATCGTTCAGTTATAACACTCAGTACCTAGCTGTCAGTCGAGGCAAATAAGCGAACACGACTGCTACGGCTGAACGGGAGCAGTTATGTAGTTAGCTGTCTCCTGCTAGTTATCTCATCGTGCAACTTGTGTTGCTCTGCTGTGGCCAAATCCAGATTGTCGTTCGCCAAATGACCAAAAAATCGTGGTGTCCCAGGAACAGTTTCTTTCGTTCCTTACCCAAGGGTTTTCGGAATACCTACGCGTTCGGCTACTGCAACACAAAATGCCAGAAGCTGGTATCTGGTCCTTGAGACATTGGTTGCCTTCAAACTGTCTTCCGTCTTGTTTTCAAGTTCTCTTGTCATAAAAAATTCCAACGCAACGGACAGTTGTCATCCAACACTTTTGGCGGTAATATCCACCCAGGGTCGTATGAACCTTTGGCTATCATTCAACAAACTAGCACACAGGGATTGCCGCGTCAAATCCTTCAGGACTCAACATTTTACGTCTTGATTCCACCTCTGTATCTTGTACAGGCATGCACCAAGGGATACATCTGTGCACCATCGTTTTCATTGGCCTGCTACCGGTTATTTAGCCATGTGAGCTCCTCAGCACCAGTTCCGTCTTTATTGGTGGGTTGTCGAACTTGGGTCGTTCAAAGCGAAGTTCACCATGATACCAATTGGCTTACTTTAATCCATAGGCAGTACCAACAACGCGACCAATCGCTTGTTACAAATTCACTTTTCGGCGATAAACGTTTGTTCGGCCCCGTTAAAACAAACAGTTTAAGTAACGCGCTTTTCGCGAGATTGTCTTTTGACCCAGGGAATCGTGAGAACTTAGGAAACAGATAACACCTCTTCCTACAAGCTGTGTTCTGCTGATAATACGGAAGCAACAGACTTGTTTTATCTGCACGAACCAGTAAATTCGCAGAAACTCTTCATAGTCCTCGGTGGTTTTGGCAAATTGTAGTGTTCAACTGGTACTATAAAGGCAACCGGGAACCTGTAAAACACTTTCACGTTTGTTTTGTGTAGAAAATCCCAAGATATCATTATGTACGCGCTAGAGTGCGTGTGTGTAGGCCTTAAAGTTGTCACAATTCTCAAAGTCTGTTAGGTCGAGAGGTGGAGAAAAAGACACCAGAAATCACAATCGGGAACTCACACCGGCGAAGGACCCCAATCACTGAAGAGTGTGGAATGAACAAGGCGATTCAACGCAACAAGATAAATCACAGACTCGGATACGGCTCTCCGGAAATAATTGTGCACATAAAAGTGTATTGTTCCATAGTTTGTGAGCATTAATTAACTTCTGAAAGTCTTTTTAGCTTCTGTCTTCCTGTGAAGGGAAGCCACTAGATGCAACAGGGCGTGGAATTCTATTATTAGGAATCGTAAACATCAAAACCAAGTTTATAGTTCGAGAAATTTCTCGTGGTAGTTGAACAGCTCATTACTCAGCGGTGAACTGCCAACCATCCATGCCTTAAGAGTGCATTTGACTATGATATGGCTCCAAACAATCTGAAGGCTTATTTCCCCCGTGAGCGCGATAGACTACTGTGACTTCAACAAAACACGTTGGAGGGCAACTAAACTTTCGCATTACTTGATTTTACTCATAGAAAAGGTTGCTGCCATGAACTATATATACATGTTTCATGCGTCAGAGCTTTTATCAGTGTACCGTAGAATATCCAAGGTATTCGGGATGTCCGTCCTCAAGCATGTTTTTTAGTTCATGCAACGTTTACTTGGACTTATCGATCCAAGACCTACCCAACCCCAAAGCACATTAAGTTGCTTGGCAATATCAACGTCCGGCTCATTTTAAAATTCACATAACAGTCTCACCACTTGTATAAAGAGGAGAGCCCTTCTCTGGGAAGTCACGTATTGGCAAACTCAAATAAGCAGTCACAGACGGTTGGACAGGAAAGTAAAAGACTCATATTCACGCAGTCTTAGGGAACTGAGCGTTCTCGTGTATTTTCTCGGACTTTTATGGGTATTCATTGACCATCACGCAGTTGTAAACGAACGCTGCAAAACGGTTCCACAAGTTACGTAATAAACCTCATCTTTCATTAGATGCGGGACAGAGCTTTGAGAAAACCACAGACTACTCACAAGCTTTGTCAGTAGTATCCGTTGTTACACTTGTATTGAGGGACATCAACTACTGGTTCAATAGGCAGAGGTGTGGCAACACATTTGCCACGTGCACAAGAGTTACGGAGGGTGTGTCCTCAATGGCTTAGTCGGTAAGTTGTCCGTCCATTTCGGTGGTTGGAATCTGTCTCCCAGACATTTGTTTGAACATTTCAATAGAGAGTTTGTCCTCTCCGTGAAGTCAATGTGTACTGAAAACCCGGCTGTTTTATCTCCCATTGTGGATTATCAGCGATGCACATCTCACGAAAGCACAAAGGATTTTATCCCGGAATCTCCCGGTCAGTGGTTGAACGCTTAGTCGTTTGGCCACGAGGGGCTGATCAGTAGTGTGATTAGCTCTGACTTAGACAGAATATGGCGCCACTCATCCTTCTGTCATGGGAATCACATCACATGTGTTTGTGGCCTCCTCATTTCAATATCTAATCCCTACTTGATATGAAACCAATGTTATTCTTCTCTGCTTGCCTCAAAAGGCTCATCGCTCTCATACAGTTAGTGAAAACCAGTGACCACCCGATTATTCTACAAAGATGCAAGCGGATGGCAGCAAATCCTTCTGTGTCACAGCTAAACACCACGGAATCATAATATTGACCCTACAAACTGCCTGTTCATCCTCTCTGAACTTAGTTCAATCCGTTTTTTTTCCAGCTCATAGCCATTAAATGTGATGTAACCAAATGAAGTGTGACGAAACCCAGAAGCTGCCTCCCCACTGTCAGTGTAAAATGAAGCGTAAAAGTTGGTTCACTGTTTGCATTATTGATTTCTTTTGACCTTATTGCTAATTTGAGACGCAGATAGCTGCGCTAAAATGCCTAATCATGACGTCGCTTAATCGGGGTAAGTTTGAATTCTCGAACGTCCCGCACTTACGTACGTAGTTTACATTCGTATCCGTTTTATTCGATTTATGATACACCACATTAGTCCGAAGCTGTTGCTTTAGAATGTGGTGTGGAATCACGATTGTATGGTCAACTGGTCTGTACCACCCAATAATATTGTTGCTGGTGTTTATGGTGATTCGAGTTATGCGGTGACAATTGCAACGATGATGGTGTTAGTACTACTAATAATGGGGTATGTATGTGGTTAGGATGTTGAAGATGACAGCCTCGGGTGTGTAATCTCGATAGGGAGCGAGCTTCTCTGTAACTCTGTCCTCACAGCACACTTTCAGCGGGGAGGAACGTCAACTACTCTTTACCATGTGACTTTTCGTTTACGTTGCGTGTACTTGGACTTCTCAGTTCATGTTATTAATGCTCTCACCTATCCTTGACTGAAGCACTTTTATAGTATTACAGATTTTCTGATTCCTGTCGGTCCCATTACAAAGTGTTTTTATGTCCGTGAGCTAAGCTCGAAGAAGATCACGAGATTATCACCTTGATGGTTAGTTTGAATGATTGGTTTTGGGGCAATCTTCATCTAGTCAGTACATTTGTGAGTGGGAATTTCCAGTAAATAATAAAGAAAAATAAATAGTCGTTCAGGTGTATGACTTTTGTTGCCCGGTTGCCATGCAACCCAAAGAAAGCACGGGGGCCGGGAAATTGTCAGGTTGCCCAAGTCTAGATAGGAGAAGTCGAGCTCCAGAGGTAGGGTTCGAACCATGGACCTTCCAGTCAGTAAAGTTGCACTGAAATTTCAAGCCATAAAGTGTCGATCCTTTGTTTACCATTGTACCCTCTGTTCCATCAGTTTGACCTTTCATCTGCATTGCATTCAAAAGAACTAAGCCGTCTTGTCGCAGTCAAATGAAGCAGAGTCTCGTGATTCTGTGACACAGTGTGCGACTGTAACCCGTGGATTGACCGGGAAAGCTAAACAGTGGAATTAGGTTACTGGCATACCCGCTGAGAACTGAATAGAGTGGCTGTGAAACCAGAAATTCCTCAGGACTCCATTAATTCATCTGCTACAAAAGCAAGAGGTATTCTATCAGGCCAATATCGTGTTCTCGATAAGAAGTCTCCTAGCAGTGTTTTTCTCCTCTGCAAGGGGTTGTTCCATTACGAATAATATTCTTAGATTTGAAAGCTAAGAGCAGTTGGTCGGATGCACTTTGATTATCTATATAACCGAAACAAATAGATTAACGAATGGTTCGCCAGTCTACACTATGAGCCACAAAATGTAAACAGGTATGAGTTCATTACACTACCGATCAGCCTCTAATACCGGAACGGTCATCTTCAACTGCCACTCTGTAGCTTTCAATCTCAAATCCCTCCGGAGATTCACGATGCTTCCAAATAAAGACCGAACAGCTCTACCATGTTTCGCGGCTATTCTGCATATACTGACTTCATTCACAGGAAGAAATCTCTTTTGAAAAGGTTCACACAGGCCGTTCACCGTTGGCATACACATAAAACTTGGTTGGAAGTTTTCCGAGAAATACACTCATTTGCAAATCAAATTGGTTTTCACGAGAGACTCAATTGAATCTCTCGTTTTTGATATCCCACAACTGAATGTGCTGCATACAGGCCGGCTCATGTTTCAGCTGGCAAGATATTCAAGATATCAGCAGTATATTTTTCACAAAGGAAACTACTCACAAGGTTGCTGAAGTCTCTTCGACAGCCCACGACGAAACGATAAGTGAAAAAGATGGCTCATTAATTCACTCGCAAAAACGTCGACTGGAGAGATGGGCCGAACACTTCGAAGAGCAGTTCAGCTGGCCTCCTGCAACACAGCCGGTGGAGATAGTGCATACGGGCGAATGGAATGTAAACCTTGATCGCCCTTCGGAAGAAGAAATTAGGTATGAAATAGCCGTACTGAAACGTGAGAAGGCACCAGGACCGGACGGTCTGTATCCAGCCCTCTTCAAAGAAGGCGGAAATTCCCTGGTGACCCACCTGACAAAGCTTATTGGTACTATGTGGGACGAAGAGAAAGTGCCTGCAGAATGGGGCATGTCGACAGTTAT
>NW_008752142.1:159075-196768 GCF_000715545.1 Opisthorchis viverrini | reverse complement strand
GAGTACGCGTTTCTTACAGCTGACATTGATGATGAAGACGACCGGTTTCGCCCTTCTTGTGACTCATCAGGTAGGCGCAGTCCCCGAGTTTCTGTCAACCTAGGTTGGAAGTTCTTCCCTTTATTTAACCACTTCTCTGGAGACTAGCTGTGACCTTGTTATCATAAGCAATTTGTACTTTTGACTGCGAGACTTGAGGCATGGCATAGTATGTCCAGTACATGTCCCATTCGGTCGCTTTGCGCATTCTCGTTGAGCTGTCTGCCTTAACTTTCTTTCTTGATTTCACGCAATCACAGAATCTCAACTGCAGAACGTAAAGCGAGGTGTGCATTGCTCCTCTCAGCAGCGCTACTTACTCTGGTGAGTTCCGCTGCTGAATTCAGTCAATGGTTCCTTTTTAACTCAAGGGATTATTTGTCATCTAGAACACTGCTCTTCCGGAGTCTTATGCCCCACTGAAAATTCGGAAGTCATCGATCGATCGCCACTCACGTTTACACAGCTATTGCACTCGCCGCCTATTGGTACATTTCAAAAATGGTCTTGCAAGTAGTATTGATTGGTACTGCCTTCATGCTAGTTAATGTCGAATTCCTTGTTTGATACGACAAACACCGGTGCCGTTAATAGTGGTGGTTTATTCACAAGGTTTGCAACAATAAACTCAAGAAGAATGTTGGACTTACGTGTGGGAATCGGCAGGTCTGAGAAGAACAATGGAAGTTCGTTAATATGCCCGTCGGTTTTATAATTCAGCGCATGAATCAGCAACCTACATTTCCCATTGTTAAATACGACGGGGTGTATTTTTTCATAACTTTTGTTGACGATGAGGTATCAAGGGACATAAGTTATCCAGGAAATGAAATAATGTAAAGGAATGTTGCCAAGCCTTGTAGACGCCGTGATCCTAATGGTCGGGAAAGCGTACGGCACCGCAAAGGTGGTAACTTTGAACACAAGACACGAAGAACTTTTGTTATGCAAGAGGTTGAAAACAACCTTACCATATTCTCACGGTATCTCGATTTTTGGAGGGATGTAGAGCATTGGTGAAATACACTTATTTGCAAGTTGCGTTTGTGTTAACGGGAGACTCAGTCGGATGTCAACAGTCTCTCTTCTATGATTATTTTTCTTGTCAGTAGAAAGTTAGTTTGTTGATGAGTGTACACCGTCATTTACGTACCATTCTGTGTCCAAGCATAACACGAAGCTGACGGGGACGGCACCTACCTGCCAAGTCTCAAAAAATGGAACGTCTTCGTGGACCACTAGAGTTTTAGCCACCATATAAGTAGTGTGTTTTGTCAGGATAAATCCGTGGAATGCTTTGGGTCGGCCGAAATCAAACGAAAGGACATTCATGATTCTGTTTTTGATGATGTGTTTGGTGCTTTAAACGGGACCCGTCGCATCTTGTCCGTAAATGGAGTTTTTATTACAGATTTGGCCGTCAGGTGTTTAAATATGGTCCAAGAAACGTAACGGACAAAGTGGTGATAATAGTGATGACGAGAATGATGGTGTTGATATTGTGTTTGATGAGGATAGTACTATTATTCGAACGGCGACTGGTGATCAAGATAGTGCAAACAATAAAAATCTACCCACTTTCTGCCATTTCTAAACACTGTATTGGGCGTAATCACGGTCCATTCCAGGAAAATGGGTCGCAACGCTTGCCTGACATCTGAGTTACTTACCAGGCTGGAAAAAAGAGGAGGCAGTTGGAATGGGTTCAAATTAGGCATGAAACAGTTAGAATGACAGAGCGTATAGGTTGATTAGAGTACTATCCGAACTAGAAATGTCTTGTGGGGATTCGATTTGCTTTAAACCTTACACTTCAGGCGGTTACGTACACAACGCGTGGATTAACGTCATCTAATCATTAGTTTGAACATAGCTACTGAAAAGTTCTACAGGCTTGCATAAAGTTCTGTGTTTGGGGGTGAGATGGTTCGGAGGTTAGAGCGCGAATTTACTTGACCGAAAGGTCCGTGGTTCGAACCCGACCTCTATTTCTCAACTTCCCCTGCCTAGGTTTGGGCAACTTGGCAGTATCACAGCCCTCGTGCTTCCTTTGGGTTGCATGGCAGCTAGGCACCGGAGGAGTGCTATGGCTGAACGATTATAGCTAAATTTCTGTGTTCACGCCGTAGAGTTTGATATTATACCTAAAAATCAGGGACTCAGTAAACATCAAGGCCTAATCGAGTTCCGAGATCATCGTAGGCTTAAGAATTTACTGGATCTGGTTTATTGGCAATTATTTTATGTGCCATCCAAATCCATTAATCAGGAACGTGTTCCTGGCTACCACGAACTGGAACCCAGATGTTTCCTTCTTCTTCCCCAACTCAAATTACCATACGATTAAATAATACGCTTTTTCAGCTTGGTGGCAGAATGCGTTTGGAATAAATTAAGGGCAAGAGAGATGAATCTGTTGCCAAATGAGTAACTAGCTCCAACTGTCGGGGCGATGAGGACGTTCACTTACACACAGATGACACGCTTCTTCCTTGTGCGGCTAATAATTCCCCCTAAAACAGTGGCGAAGAGCATCTTTGTGCAATGATCTTTCCTGAGCAATATCCTTCGAGGAGAAAGTGACTTTAACAAGTGAGTGAGTTGGGTTGGATTTGGCTCTTCGAATATCTTGTGTATCCTCATTCTCGGACCCTATCATCATGCCTCCCCTAAGGTTTACTGCGGAACAGAGCTGGACAATAAGTGAGAAATTTCTAGAGTCAGTTAATTGCGATATTCAAGAAAAAAGTCCATGGGATTTCGCTGGTACGTTCTACGCCGTCACTCGTATGCTTGCAATCCCCGCACCACTGATGCACGTCAAGGACCTTTGGGCTCAAATTCCGGTAGGGCCTCACTTAATTCTGCCATCTTTTGCGTGACAAGTCTGGATTGAGTATACAAACCTTCCCTTTTTGAACCGCTTTATCGAAGCGTCTAACCTGTTGTCGCAAGGTTGCCTGCGGTGGGTGAATATGACCTACTTATTTTTAACTAGTAGTATGTTGTAAAGTGGTGTGTACGTGCTCGAGAAGCTGCTGTGACGAACGCGCGCGAACAGATAAGAATGGAGCGAATGTGGTTCACCCAGTGATGCCGTAATAAAGAATTGCAATCAGCTTATTTGACCGAATAAATTTGTTTTTCAACAATGGGCCTATGATCCAACTTTAGTTCACAGGCAATGCTAAATTGGTGTTAATAAACGGTCCAGTTGAATCCTTGCTGAATGGTCTGTTTATGAGTTCTTCAACCAGATATGTCACACAATGGTCGCTTCATGTTTTAGTCGGTATGGACGGAAGAACATAGGATTGACAGAAAGCGTGACGGTGCTCACTTGATTAGTCCCAAGAAGGGCGAAACCGGTCATGTGGTGCCGAAGGTCATTCAACGACTTTATGAGTAATGTGTTCCATGAAAGTGACAAAGTTTGCCTGCGTACTCACCACCGGTCCCATATTCTGTAACGTTTTCTGGGCAGAAAAAAATGAAGAGTAACGATGTCATCAGATGCGCCTTACCCGTGATCAAATAGCTTCGTATCCACTTGCTTATCCCAAGAAGGGCGAAATCGGTCATGTGGTGCCGAAGGTCATTCAACGACTTTATGAGTAATGTGTTCCATGAAAGTGACAAAGTTTGCCTGCGTACTCACCACCGGTCCCATATTCTGTAACGTTTTCTGGGCAGAAAAAAATGAAGAGTAACGATGTCATCAGATGCGCCTTACCCGTGATCAAAATAGCTTCGTACCTACTAGTTCAAGCGAATTTCTGGCAGTTTAGAGGGTTACCTTACTTAGCATATTGCACAGTGTTTCTATACACATTGCTTCTAAGCATTTGAAGAGGCCAGTTGCATCTACGAGGTCTTTGATGCCAGCAAATCTAGGCCAAATGTTTCCAGCAGATTTTGACTTCTAAACCGTTTCTCTTTCTAAACTAAAGACTAATGTTTCATGAATTTTTTGAATAACTCCAAGATGGGAAACTCCTTAAATTCATCACGTTTCACAGAATCTGTTGGCGTGAATTTCAGGAGGATCTTCCCACTGGGGACTAGTCTGATAGTGACCTTGACACTTGCAAACAAATGGCATGTTGCAAACTAACTAAAACGTAAAATGTCTACAAACAAAGAAGGACTTACAATCATTTCCCGTGTTTGGTTCTGTCGGTCGGCAAGTGAAAACAGATAAATCATGTCACTCTACTCATCCACTGCGGACAGTAGTTTGCAACGTTGTGCTTCAAACTTGCTTCTGTGTAAGTTCAATTTTAATTACGGTCATGCACGTGGCGCGCCTTCGCTTTGTCGTGGAAAATCTTCACTCGTTCTCAGTGCCTTTGTCTAGCCTCCATGGTGTTGAGTTCAACAATTGACTATTCGATCGATTACTAATGGTGTTTACGGGATTCCCATTCACTTCAGAAGAAAGGAACCAGTCTTTGTCTTACGGCCATGTGGCTTGGACGTGTTTTACTTTAGCATGTCATACTGAGTACTAACTCCTGAGGACTTTGGTGTGTAAACCCAAACAAGTGAACTAGTGCATTGACAAACAGATAAAGTCACTTTATTCAACCAAGTCGGCATCGTCACAAAGGTCGGGGAGCGGTGTCATACCATCCCGAATGATTTGAACAGCTTTTCCGTCTGGGCAGTAGCCTACCCTTTCTTCCGACAGTGGCATTCTTCTATTTAACAGTTTATTTGTTGTGGTAATCAACCCTGTGGGTCAATCTGAATTAGCCCACTCTGATCACAATAATATGGTTGCCATCAGTGGTTTTGCATTGGACAGTGGTGCGTGTGTTAACATACGTTCTGCTAGTCGATCGCGATTTGTCGTTCTGTCGGGCGGCTCCACTGGTTGACCTACTATCGTGCATCCTGATTGGCCACGGGCCACATAACCCTCGAGCTTAGCCTACCCTGCGTTCGTCTTCCCATCATTGTTGGACTGACTTCTTTCTCCGACCTCTTTGAGTTTCCCTTTGTGACCTCCAAGGAGTTTCTTGTTTCGTAGTTTTTTTATTCTGGTAGTCCGGCCAGTGGAAGCACCCGGCCGGATAGCCAATCGTGATCGAAGGTCAACCGCGACTAGTAACACATATTTACCACATATGCATCACTGCTCAATGCACAACCACTGACCCATTGCTGCGGTCCACTCCGAAGATCCACTCCAGGTACTGATGATTAGTGATGAAACGTTTGCAACCGAACAAATTAGCGACCATCGTCACTACCTGATTTACTATCATTCTCCTCAATAGCAAACAATTGCCAGTAGCAACGAAGTCTTTGGCTGTCTTTCGATGCTCAATTTCACAGAAAATGTTATTTTTGTGAAGCTTTTGTAGCACTACTCAGTAAGATTTCAGTGACGCTTATCCCTTAAAGTCACCAAGTTCTCACCAGAATGCATAGCAAGTGCTGAGTTCCATCTGAGGTTGGGGAAAAAGATGACGTTCTCTTCTCCAGTAATCAATAACTGATGCAAACAACGCACAGAGAATGAGTTTTTCAAACATGCCCTTAAATCGTAGACTAAACACAATTAATTTTAAGACAGTAGAGGACTTTCTGTCCACTATGAAATTTTTCGCAAAACAGTCTGCCATTCTCCTTTGGGGAGTTTTGACGCAGGTAGAAATGAAGGCCAACCGAAAGCAGTCTTTGACGTCGCCGGTCTCTATCTAGATATGATCATTTTTTACCCACAATAATTGTCTTTTCGAAAGGACTGGGTGAAATATCCTGTAACTTGTAGTGACCGCCGAATAGCCACCGTTTGTATGACCTCCCACATGGTTGACCATTCTCCTCGGTGATAATTCGAGAATTCGCGTTCAAATCACTCTCGTTTTGACACGACCCGCGTCTCGTCCTTGCGCGATTGTTTTGGTGAGTCCACACCAAACAAGGAAGTAGTGAACTCAAGTTCCGCTCTTATGAGAGCTCATCATCAGTGCATATATTTGGCCGTACCCAAGTTGAAATTCCACGAACCTGGTGATATGTGAGGCGAGTGGGTTACTAGTACTCCGTCGGTGCACGGTGGACACCAAGACTTGCTCAGATGTGATGATTCAGGTGTGTCTAGCGTGTACAGATGACGTACTGGTAGCAAGCTCGTCTTGCATTTCAGGTAGCTGATATACTGCCGATGAGCTCCAACAAGAGCGAAACTAGGGTCCATCGCTTCGTGCCTTTGTTATGGGCTCAGTAGATAAATAGTGGCAGAAATAGGGGAGGTCTGTTCAGACCAAAGTAAGCGTGAATTGTGCGAATCCCTTAGCCACATACACCTTCCAGATTTATCGCTGACCCGTCTCCCATCTCACGAGACCGTCTTGCCATCACTCCACTGTCTGTGCAGTGTACCCACAGCCAATGGCGTTTACCAAATAAACTGATCCCTTCTAGAAAACTCCTTATTTAGATGAACTAACTTGTCCTACTTTCCTACTCATCCCGCCAGAATTGGAAGCCAATTTCTTTCCACTCTTTCGCCACTTTCTTGATCATTTTAAACGTCCACGCTGTCTCCTGGTCGTGGGCCGATATTTTGGTCAGCTACATTTGGAGAGCGAATAGTAATAAGCGTAGTAATAATACCAACATTAATAAAATGAATGTAACCGTTTTGACTTTGGTGCCGCAAAAATTTTCCGCCTAATCACTGAGGCTGTCCTGCTCATCTAAAAATGGCCGGTTTGCACACGACACCCGAGTGACTGCACTTTACTCGCGAACAGGTATTTCACCAAGGTGAACAATGATTATGTTTCTTTTTGTGAAGTCACACACATCGACAGTGTACACTTGAAGCGTCTCACAGCAAGTCCGTATCTCCAACTTCTCGAGAGACACGTGATCTTTAGTACTCGGGACATCAGTGCAGGTGTTAGCTAGTTGTTTTTTTATAGTCACTAAATATTCCCACATCGACTTTCAGGAGTATACGATCAGGAGTATACTCGGTACCTGGAAGGTGCTAGGTTGGGATCTGTAAGGTGCACACTGTCACTGATTCCCCATAAGGATCACCATAAATTCCTCAATGGCCAATTAACTTAGTGTGACTAGACCACGCGCCACGAACGTTCCATTCATCAGCAGTTCTCATGAATTTTGTTGTAAAGAAATGTTACAACACTCGTTACAATGACAAAAGCATACGTAGACTTAGCATTAGAACTCTTTTGCACCCATTGGGATGATCCCATACGAAGTATCTCCCGAGCATTTGTCTTGATACTAGTACAGAGATCCCAAGTGTACAGTCAAATTCTATTCTTGAAACATACCAGGTGTGAATGAACTGACGCCTGTGGAACAGAGAGGACATACGGTTCATACTTGGTTACTGCAACAAGAACATTCCAGTAATGATAATCCGTTACGAGGGGCATAGCATGATGTCGAATCAGGGCCAAGAGAGCTCTTGACCTTATTCAAACCCAGGAAATCACGTGTCCAAGATACGGTAGTATACTGAGGGATAAAACTCGCCTGTAGTTGTAATGTATCCAGCTCCGAACAAATCAATACAACGGCCAACATATTAATACGGCCAGATAAGTTTTGAAATCAAATATTACACTGTGTAGTCTCTTGCGCTTTTGTTATAACCCTAGTAATTCCGGAGAACCGTAGCTTCACAATGTCATAACGGAGTCATATGTCACACACCATGGGTTGTCACTGCAGTGAAATGGTTGGTGTAGATTCATCACACTCGGTAAGTAGTCAGCTTTGTTGTGACCATTCCCACTGGTCCGTACAGGTGAAATTCACTTTCAGGCTCAACTGAATCTCTCTACAACCGAATGTGCTGCACACCTCATGATTCAGTCCCCACATTCTAAAACCTTCCGTTGAAATGACGATTTTTCAAAGTTATTGTTCAGTATCAAAGAGAAAGACCTAAAACCGGTAAAACACACCATAATTAACTCGAAAAAACTGGTTTAGAACGACGTCTATAGGGTAAACCGATCCAAAAATCGATTGTTTTAGAGGTATCTTGCCGCAACCACACAAGATCACTACTTTTCTCATACCGTATGTTGTGTTGTATGGAAAAAATCCTACGGACTTTTGTGGTACTATTCAACCAATAGGAAGCGGGGTACACCAATAACTGTTCAATTAAGCTTCTGAATGTTCAACATACCATGAGGACAGACTGTTTATCCTGAAACATAAATTACACGTTTTCAAATGAGTCCTAGGAAATGAATACGAAAGTACGGAATATGACTGTGTGAAGATTTGGTTATCAGCTGTAGTGTCGTTTGAAAACTAGCACCCGTACAAAAAGCAGAGTAAGCATTTAACCACTGTTTGTCTCTATAAGCCACCGTGTGTGCAAGGTACACGGGAAGTAATTTTCCCTTGGGCCTCCAGAGTTTTGAACAGCCCATCATCAACAAATTCCACGGGTCAAGTTCGTATTTTCATAAGGGAAACTACTCACAAGGTTGCTGAGAACTCTTTGACAGCCCCCGATCTTGTGAGTAGTTTCCGTTATGAAAATAAAATATAATATCTCGAATATCGTGCCAACTGAATCACGAAGCGGCCTGTGTGCAGCACATTCAGCTGGAGGACATCATAAACGAGAGATTCAATGGAGTCTCCCTTGAAAACCAAATTGATTTGCAAATGAGTGTATTTCTCCAGTCAAGTTCGTATGTTATTTTTGGACGTGGCATACTCTAGCACCCAGTGCACAAATGTAAATATTTTAGCAGTAGCAAGGATAATGGTATTGTAGAGCTACGACTCAGGTTTCACTCCACCCATTTTTCCGCTGGCTGGGTGTATTTTTACGTGGTTGGTATGAAGACTGAATTCTCGACACTTTGAGATGTCACCCACATGTCGGAATATTTGTGGCTCGGTTGCTACCATTGGTGGTGTGCACTGATGATATCACCTCGCTTGATGGCGAAAGGTTTGTAGGCAAACTGCCGAGCTTCGTGAGCAGATTAACGGTTACCTGATCAACGACAATTGGGTGGAACGCTGGTGATCAGCCTAGTGACCAGCTTATCCCCAGGGCATCCGATGAGGTCGTACAGACTACACAGTTCCTCTGCAGTTTCCAGGGTTCATTGAGTGTTCACGAATAAGGTAATAAAAAAGAGCCATCTTGTAGAAGAATTCTGGTGTTCTTGCGCTGGACGTTTCGTTAAAGGAGATCTCGTTTTGGCAGTCTTATGCGTTGAAACCACCTAAGTTAAGTACCTCAAGAGTTCGGATACGTGAACAGCTGCACATGAGCCCGTTTTGTTGCTAGCGGACAGCGATCGATACAGATGACGATGTTTTTTGGTT
This sequence comes from Opisthorchis viverrini, assembly GCF_000715545.1. Taxonomy (NCBI): domain Eukaryota; kingdom Metazoa; phylum Platyhelminthes; class Trematoda; order Opisthorchiida; family Opisthorchiidae; genus Opisthorchis; species Opisthorchis viverrini. Next base: position 187,375 of record NW_008752142.1, on the reverse strand, counting down.
TTATCCACACTGAGATCCCTTGTACATTCAGCACCCGGGGAGATATGACTTCCATAGGCCAAACGGAACTTTGATAAGGCATCCAAAATGTGCTATGGGCGACCCCCAGGTCATGTGAACTAACCTAAAACAAGCCGCTTTCTCTTTGAAAACAATGGTATCTGTTATATCTGCTGATTCGTCAATGTGTGGTATCTGCTACTGACCCGCACCAGTGCCTAGTTGCTGAAAAAAGAGACTCACAGAAGGGAACACAACAGCTATATTCCGAGCAAGCGAGTGCGAGAGCGCGAGTGCGTGCGAGCGCGAAAGTACAACGGTCTCAAGCTATTTATTGGAGGGACAGTGTCTGAACTTGGTCCAATGGTGACGTACGTGGTCTGGCTTTGGTACAAGGCTGCGACGCGCTACATATTGAGGGGTTGTTGTCTGCCTGGTCAACATCTAGCGGAGTTGAGAGTCTCGGTAGATTTCGGGCTCTCAGTGGTTATTTTCAGGAAGCTGACCCCCCTGATGGTATCGTCCAATTACCAAGACCTTCTGGTTGTTGAACATTCCGAACATTTCTATCTGAATTTCCACGGACGTCCGAGCTTTACTTCTGGAGGCATTGTCTGTATCTGGGTGGGCGGTATTCATGTTCCTACATGATCAGAGCTGTCTGCTCTTCTGGATAATGGCAAGGTGAGGCTTCTTGGCGGACGAACTGCAAATCAGCAAGAAGTCACATTGGTATCCCCGTTTTCCACTTGCGACGCATGTATTCTCCCTTATGGCTTACAAAGGAACAGTGTTCAGCGTGGGTTTCAGTGTTTACCTTCACTTGTAGTTACGACAACTCTGCTACTGTAAAGAGTTCGACGAGAGTTAAAAAGGTTAGAACTAATGTCATGTTGTTTCTGACACCTGTCCAGTCATACAATATTGGCATCTAAATCCTCAGACGCGCGTATACACTATTGCATTTGTACACTGCAGTGGATCAGAAACGGGTAAACTATTTTATTCTCTGCCCTTCCCGATTTGGTCACAAACCTTCTAGGTGACATTTTCAAGTCTCCGATGGTAATATATCACCAACATATGTTGTCGAATGATCTCCGTTAGCACTCGGTTCCAGAACCCTCATTTCATCAGGCCAAACTTAAAAATCAGTTTACTTCATCCCGTAAAACAACTCCAAGGAATGTCACGATCATCCACGGTTATTAAATCTACTCCAAGTGTCTAGTGCTCTGTATTAGTTGAACTAAAGAAACCCCCTCTAATTCGAATTTGTGACATGATCGGGCATGGTATCCGAACTTCGTAAAAACTAGAAGTTGACACAATTCTAACGGGTCCCTGTAAGACGAATTTGTTGTAACAAGTGTGATATCATCTTGGCAGCAAATGCCACCCAATGTGAACCACGAAAAGAGGACCTTATGTACAGTAGCGTGGACAAAAATACAGGTTTGCGATAAATTTAATTCAGAGACAAGTGTCCTCGCCTTCCATAGGTAGATGTCAAGTAAAAACCATATTAGAGTCCAACTATTTGTCAAATTGAGTGACGGAAAATTTTGTGCGTACAAACCGATCAAACATTGAAGGAAGGGAAAAGCAAGGAAAGTTGTTTGCCTAGATGAAGAGAGAAGAAATGTACTTGCTTTCTGTTTGTGTCAGTGGGGGTTAGCCTCACGCAGCGATTCTGAGTGCAGCTCTCGAGTCCTCTGTATGGTTCACAGTAGTTTCCCGGAAAGTCTTTTGGGTGCTTTTGACACACAGTCCTGACTAAAAAGACCGTCAAGGGCGAGCCGCGTCATCCTCATTTCAACTGTCGTAATGTGTGGCCAAGTATTATCTGAGTTTGGTCAAGCTTTACCGATCTAACGTATTGGTGATTTTCTTCACATATCTAGATCGCTTTTGAGTACCTCCCCTTTGGCGAATCAGGAAGAATGTTTAGTCTCCCATAGGATTTAAGCTCAGTATGTAAGCTCAGCGTTGTTAGTGCCCTAATCGGGCCCCAGTGATTAGATTGGGCTGAGTAAGGTGTTGATTACTCATAAGGCGAAGTTAACGGGGTTGGACTGTGTACGCGTTCGATGGGCAGTAATGTCCAATGTGTCCAACGAATACCAATGACTTTCTCACTCCCTATGGTAAAAGTATACGCACTATTTATGCGACGGTAATATACATGTACGTAAAGCCACAAAAGTGTGGTAGCAAATCGGGGATGAAAACTATATAGAACGGAAAACCAACTAAAAACGGTTGTCCGTTGATGTCCAAGTCAGGAACCTCATTCTAGGATCGTTCCATCTCAGAGCACGGTTTTCGAGTAAAGAACGGACTACTAATCCTGGATGGCCTCAGTTATCCTAAATGTTGTATAGCTGTCGGTTAAAATAAGCTTTCGAAGTAGAAATATGTGTCATTTACAGGTGCGTTGGTTCTTCCCTGTCCATAGGTATCAATTCTTTTTACTCAATCACTTGGTTAGAATGCACACCCCGCAATACGGATTGACAACATAACACCAGCGTACAACCATGATACTCGATCGCCGTACAAGCAAGATTTGTTTATTTGAAAGCCTTATTATGAAGAAAAGAAGGAAAGAGGACGGAAAGGGGGTTAGAGTAAGCCCACTACAATCATTCCGAGGTGCCTATACCTCCAGATACTCATTCAGACAACCTGGATAGAAACTGACAACAAGAACGCCACTGACATCGATTGGCACCCATAACTTACAGCGTCTCCAATCAGGCGCAGTAGGGATCACGCGGATCTCATCCTAAAAAGCGAGTAGCATCGACAGCACCCAAACGTTTCGTAATTTACTTCATACCGCTCTGCCAAGTCAAGGGTTGGCGACCGCTCTGCTTACGCCACTTTGAATTGGGCATGGAAAACAGCTCTCTTTTTGGCAAACGATGGTTCAGCACACCCAATATATGTCCCAACCGACGCAGCTTCTGGTGCTGGACACATTTTTCAGTGGACGTACCCGTTGCACAACCGAAAACGCGCTTTCTAACTACCTCACTACGGATTTGCCGACACCAACCCACACGAGCTATGGTTCTCAGACAACGATTGTCGAACACCTGAAGACGTCTCAGTTCCGCTGTTCGAACAGACCAATTCTCACAACCAGGCAGCTGGCCCCGTAGACTGATTCACAAGTCACTTGAGATTCTTGGCTGTACTGGTTCGGCACCATATGCATCTCAAATTAGAAAAGGCAACCCAAGGCTTGCAAATTCGTTCACTGACCTCATCTGTCACTCTTAAATCGGAACGATTTTCCGAGATATGAAAAATGCTCCACAACTGCTGGTGACTATCTTTGGGCTGCGAGTGGCGTTTTCCGGGTCCAACAGCATGAATGACCTTACACTTTGTGGGGGCAAAGTGCATACCAAAGGACGGGATGACTTTGGTGGGTTCATAGTTCATCCAGGAATACTTGTGCCCTCTCCTCCTCTTCGAACATGAGGATGATGTCCGCCTCCTCTTCGAACACGAGGATGATGTCTTATTCCAGATGTGTCATATTCCAGATCGACAAGTCAATTTGAACACCTATTCCAGGTATGTCGTATTCCAGATCGACAAGTCAATTTGAACACCGGGGTTTCGCAGTTCTTCCAGCGTTCGTCTCACGATATCATCGACCACGAAGTTAAATAGGAGTGGAGAAAGTGGGCATCCCTGATGCACACCGCTTGGGGTACGAAGAGCTCTTCGTGTACTCTTACATACCCGAAAGCCTGTTAAGTTGAACATATCCGTCAGCCAGATCGAATGCGCATTGAAAATCCAAGAATACTAAAGTTAGGAGTCGTTGTTTTATGTATGACGTTATAACGTCTGACGGAGTGTGAAGAGTTGGACAAAGGCAATCCATTTCTAGACTAGAATTCCGCTTGCTGGTCTTGAGGAACTGTTTCACGAGCCAGCATAAGGTGACAAAGCACAAGTAACGCCAACAGTCTTGTTGCGATGCCCAACGATCACATTGTCCAAAGCTCAACTATGATTGGCTGATAGCTTTTGTGTCACCTGACCCATGAGCCCATGGCTTCGTGCATAGGAGCGTTCCAGTTATTGACAACACCTGTTTTAATGAATGCCAGCTACACAATTCTCCCGCCTTCTTTCACAGAATAGTAAATACGGTGAATTTATTCAACGTTCATTATAGATGATCTGGCGCTAGTCAAGAGGCCACTTATACTGTATCCGTTACGTTTTTGTCAAGTTAAACAGCCAGTGAACCAAATAAAGAGCTGGAACACTAAGAAAAACTGAAAAAGTCCTTTGAGTTGGAACGTTCTTGGTTGTTGTGTGTGCACGGAATGGTATAGAATCTACTCATCCAGATCTACCTTGATCGATCATTGTTTTTTAGATGAGCATTCTGGCTTGTTGGACGACCTGTCTTCTGATTGGTGGATATCCGCATAGCCTCGAAACTTGACCTCTCCAGTTATCTGTCGTGATCTTTGTTCGTTCGCCTCCACAGCGATTACCGTTTCTTGGTCCGTTGCTTCATGGACGGGGCTGACTAAGTGTTAGAAGTCCCTCGCCCGTAGCGGGGCGCCGACAGGGTTGGTTCCTGGTTGATGGAATCCATCAATTCACGCACGTGCCACAACCAAAAATTCCCAAACTTCCATTTCCGCTCCTGGTGCACGCACTTTCGTCTTGACCGATGATGAAACGTTTGCAACCGATTCGCCCAGGTTAGAGTCCAAACCAAAGGTCATCACTATAAAGTGAGCTGTCGGCATTATGTTCCATTGCGAGAAGGAGGGACTCCTCACTACAGAATACATGCAAGTTAACCTCAAATACCTATGAGAATTCACCGCTCCTGATTGATACGAGTGATGTTCAACTGGCGCACTCCATGTGACTCACTTGCATACGAATAAAGAGTTTCTGTTTGAAAGAAAATGAAATTGATAGGTGAGATGAGAAACGATGGAGGCTCGCAGCAACTACTGATAACAGTTTCATGGAAGGTCAAAGGGTTTTCAGCAACCTTATGAGTAGTGTGGTACGTCTATGTAATGTATTGTGATATGTTGAATACCATACCTTGAATACCGACCTCCTGGTTGGTAGTTTGAATATTTAGCCTTTCGACAACAACGGACTGACCAGCACTGTTTAAATCGCATTTAGACAGCACGTAACGCCACTCATTCTTCAGTCATCGAATAAACACCACGTGGTCATGTGTCGAGATGTTCCTGAAGGAAAGATTTTCCTCTTCTTCATGATCGCTCGGCCATCCATGTCGCAATTCGTTTGATACCGAATCTATTCCAGTATAACTTTATAGGGCCTCTGTGGGAAATGAGTTTACAGACAGGCCAAATCCGTGTTCGGCGATAAAGTTTGTTGAATTCACCCTAGGTATGCTCATACTGTCGATGGGACAAGGCAAATTACACTTGCAAAAGGAACAAATCAAGCACAGACTCGGCCAATCGATTTTAAAAGTGTCTGCGACTGGCTCCTTCGCCTTGTGCTAGTAAGTCGTTCACCATAGACTTTCCCATGAAGAACTAGATAGCTGGCCAACTCGTTCTGCCTCAGCTATGTTTTTAACGTTCTTGATTGCCTGGAATGTTTTCATTAGTAAAATGGCGGTGAGCATTGCTTCCTGATTGACCGGAGTGACAATACAGCGATCTATTGTGATCTGTATGTGGGCCTACGGCAGTTGCTTGAATAAATTGCGAGTTCGCACAACCAAAGCATGAAGTTGCACACACTGCAGTAATGAACCGTCTGGTCATACATACATCCTTGGTTTGATCTCTCCACTCATGGTATCTGTTGTGGACCACAGTTCCTTAACGCCTTCTCAGTACCGTAAACCCCTGTCTGGATAGCCACCTGATCGTCTGGTGTCCTTGGTCAAACCAGAAAAAAAAATCAACGAACGTGCGAGCCAGTTGCTCTATTGATCGCGTACAAGCGGTCAAAAAAGTGGTACTAAGAATACAACTCATGTGTCACGGGCAATGGTTCTCTTAATAATATCTCGGCAAGGATTTGCGATTTGAAGTCAGCTGAACTTGAGAAGAGGTTCAGTTTCTCTTCGCAACCCTATTCGAGATTTCGACGGACTTTACTAGACCAATCTGGATAGTAGAATGTCGTTTTTTTCAACGGGAACGCTTACTTCGGAGTGAAATTTACCACCTTTTGGGACCGAAAATGCTTAAAATTGAACCAGGTAGTACTCCTGTTAATTTAGCCGTAGTTAACAAATGGAAGTTTATTGGGGGATCTGGATTTGCGCTCATGTCCATCCGACTGTGCCACATTCGGAACCGGTTAAGATCGACGTTACAGGAGAAAAACAGCTGATGACCTTTGGATTAAGCAGTCTGTATTCTACATCATTCCCTTGACAAGGGCTATTTTTAAGGACTGATTAGGACTGAGTGGCCTCCCTTTTCATGCCAAGATTTTCGCCCGAAGGGCATCCTTTCCAAAGAGGAATAGCAGTACGAACGCAGTACGCTCTTTTCCAACCCCTTTCTAGTCCTACGCCTACAATTCAAAATGTAGTGCTTCTCGAAGGAAAAAGCATATTTCTAAAAAAAACGCTGAGTTTTGTCGAATCATTTTGGAAAGTTTTGTACTTACCACGGCCCTCCTGTATTCGCCCTATAAGCGGGAATAACAAACAAACAGGAAAAAAGTTTGGTCTTAGTTCCATCTTGCGCAACACTCAGGCTTAATTTTAAAGGTAAAATATGCAAAAAATAAAATATGTACAGCCAGTTTATCTTTATATACGGTAGCTTCCGGTTCTTGGTTTCCAAGCTCGGAAAGGTATGTTCTAAACAAAGTATTTTTGAGGAAACTACTCACAAGATTGCTGAGAACTCTTCGACAGCCCACGATCGGTTTCGCGCTTCTTGGGGCTCATCAGATGGGCGCAGTCTCCGAGTTTTCGTCAACCTTGTGCTCTACTATTACCCAAGTTGGACTGATTGAAACAAACTCACTCATTTGCAAATCAATTTGGTTTTCACGAGAGACTCAACTGAATCTCTCGTTTATGATATTCTACAACTGAATGTGCTGCACACAGACCGCCTCATGTTTCAGTTGGCACGATATTCGAGGTATGGTCCCGAGAAGGGCGAAGCCCATCGCGGGCTGTTGGAGAGTTTTCAGCAACCCTGTGAGTATTTTTTTATGAAAATATACTGCGATATCTCGAATATCGTGCCAACTGAATCATAAGGCGACCTGTGTGCAGCACATTCAGTTGGAGGACATCATAAACGAGATATTCGGTTGGGAGTCCCATGAAAACCAAATTAATTTGCAAATGAGTATGTTTATTGAAAGAATCCTTAAAGTAATTTCGATCTCCGTATAAGATCCACTTCGGGCGTTTTCATGTCATCACAGAAAAGCGCAACTCAATTGAAATATGAATCGATTTAAATACATTCCACCCGCTCTTGGGATTTTGTTGTAATATCTTTATGTTGTTTAAGTGCTCGTACGAGGACTTGTTAATTCGAATTCTAGGTCTAACTCCCATGAGGAAATGAAAAAAAGCAACGTTCAACTATTGATTGATCAGTCACCTGCCAACACAGGCCTGCAATCGAACCACACCTATCTTCCAGCGAGTGATTTTTACAGCAGTAACGAAAACATTCCGGAATACTGGAGTACATGGATATCTGTCTCGTTCTGCTGAACAAAAATGAACTTGTTTAAATTAACCGGTTAAAATGAAATGCCCGGAAAACTGTGCACAAAACCGACCACATATCCTGAAGACAAATGTTCACGGTGAATGGTTTAAGTTATAGGACATCATTCAAATCAACAAACCATGCTCTCTGATAATTTGACAGTGTAAAGCTACACTACAAATACAAAAGCTAATTGGGCGGTAAACAAAATCGGTTGAAAGTTGTCCATACACAAGCTGTCTGATAAACCAGGAATCACTTTTTACGTGATTCGGAAAACGTAATTGGAAATAGAAGTATGCTAACAAACGTACCTGAGATTCATCAATGGGCGCATATGTTCGCAATAAATTTAAGTAGCGGAGACGCACATTGTTGGCATTCAAAGCAATTTGGGGTAAATTCAGTTTATAATAAACTTGACGAAGGTAACAAAGCGCCAACCAACAAGTAGTGACATTCTGGATATGGGCCCAAACGAATTTTTGTGACAAATCCGAGATGAGTGCCAGTAGTGGGGTTCACAGAAGATATTATAGAGCACTTGGTCCCAGATTACCGAAACGCGTTGGATCTACTTCTGTCACCGTCATCATTGCAAAGTTTCTCCCAACCTTTCGGAGCGCTCTATCCCTTATGACATACCCAAGTAGCCATGACAGTAAAACCCAGGAGGCTTGTGTCATGGTCGCCCGGAATGCAGCAGTTCCATGAAACTTGCACCCTATTCGCTTTCGGTTAGTAAAAAACGATCAACAAATAGCTTTCCCCTACTTTTGGCTAGCTAATGGAACGGCAAGAATTTGCACACTCCGCGGAAAGCTGACAGTATGCAGAGGTACGGATGACCCAGACCCTCATTTCAATGGCGCCCAATGTGCTCAGACTGCTTTGGACCAATTTTCCCCCAGAGACTATGCATTATCTGTCTATCTGCGCTGTCCACTTGGCTTCAGAATTTTAAATGAAAGCAGACATGTTGGTACCGGAAGGTTGAAATACCCGGCCATTCTGTCCCACTCGAAACCAGACCTTCCACTCATTTGCAAACTAATTTGGTTTTTCGAGAGACTCACCTGGAACTCATTTGCCCGAGAACATCATAAACGAGAGATTCAGCTGGGTTCAAGGTGAGTCTCTCGAAAAACCAAATTAGTTTGCAAATGATTGAATATTCGCTAATTTCGTGCAATTTGGTTTCAAGTAGAACATTAGGTTGACGGAAACTCAGGGACTGCGCCTACCTGATGAGCCCCAAGAAGGGCAAAACCGGTCGTGGGCTGTTGACGGATTTTCAGCAAACTTATGAGTAGTACATTACAAGGACTTTCCACTGTCATCAGGACCGCGAAACACCTTCTCGTAAAGATTATGATGAGCATCTACTAGGGGCCCAATCAGTCAAATTGGAAAGCAAAATAGAGTGTGGGAAACTGGTTGACAGTTTGATCGAAAGACACTTGTTTCCTTTTGCACAAATGCCTAAAAAACTGACAATATTTTTCCACAGCTAAGGCCTCCATTGCCGTCAACAGGGACACTGTAGTTATCTTCCTTGTCATCAGTTTTTACATTCATCTTCACAATGTCAACTAACAAGAAATCTCGTTCAGTTTGACTGTATCAGATTGCACTGGGGCGTATTTTTCACATATTGATGGCTACCAGCTGGACGATGAAATTAGATCTTATCATCAATGTCGGGACAGACAGAGAGGATGTTCTTGGCTTTCTCCAAAGACATTCTCATTGAGGTGTCCATTTAGGCTGTTTCACTTATCAAACGCCTCCAATAAGGGTATTTGGAAGCTGGGGGGTCGTCAAAGCGCTCTCGTCGCTGAGCATGGTAGCAGATGTTGGCAATCTACCATCCTGGTGTATGATGAGGGACCGAAATTGAGTGAGTGTACCACAAATCGACAAAAAAGTGCAAATGATAGACACTCGGATAGATAGACACACTTGTCGACACGTGATTGGACGGCCCACTGCGGTGTGATGCTTTTCGCGTGTGCAGTCACATGCCTCTCTAATTTCTGATAAGTGCTCGGATGCGTGGCGTTGTCCTGCCTGAGTGAAACTCATCACATACAGATACAAGGGCATTTAGGACTAAAACTGCTCCTCTAGTGTTGTGGGACATTACATTTAGGTTCGCCGATTGATTTTGAACGAGTATGGAATGTGCACGTTGGTCGGAGGTACACGTTGACCATGAATCGAATTAGGATCAATAAAACCGATCAAGAACATTTAGCCGCTTGTCTAGAGACATCAAAAGTTCCCCAAGATGGCAACAGTAGGTAAATGGCACCCGTGATCTCAACTATGAACCAGATCTTTGAAGAGAGGTTAACATTTCCCATTCCGCGAATGAGGGAAAAAACGTTTTACCAGAGAAAAAGCAATCACTTACTATATATTTCACCCGATTTGCCTATAAGCATTAGTAACGGTATTCAGGATTTTCTGGTGCATTGTCAGATGTGCGAAGTGTAGGTATGCAAGCACAGTGAGATGTTCATCTCTCTCAAATCAAACAATAAAGGCCCAAAATGGGCTTCAGCATACTCCAATGACAGGTCACTTTTAAACAACGTGAACAAAGTCCTATTTGCATCAATCTTACCCAAGGAAGGAAGCCGCAGAGAATTCGATTCTCTTTACTTAGGAAAGAGAGGTGAACTTCAGTCGAGATTACGTCTTTATTTATCAGCTTTGCAGTAACTAGCGCGGAACTATAAAACCTGTGAACGTCGAACTATTCAGTCCCTTTGGTTTAACATACCTGGTATAACGGTGAGTACTACTGATGAGATGTACGAGTAGTGTTTTCCCGTAGGTCCGCATCGCGACTCTTGAAAAGTGATATCTGTTACGGAATTGGTGGAGTCGCTTTGTAGCATTTGTTTGCATTTGAGTAACAGTCAATGAATATCTAGGAAAGTTCAGGAAGACGCGTTCAAGGGAAGATGGATATTCAGTTTTGTAAACAAGATGGATATGAGCGTTTTGCTCCCTTGTCCAATAGTCTGCAACTGTTTAGTTGGTGTTTCTCCAACAAGCGGCTCCGTGGCGGAGGTCTTCTTCCTTACACTGGTAGTTTCGATATTGTACTAACGGAGAATTTTGGGTTGCCTGTTGAGCTGGAAAGTGCCTGTGGACATCACTTGCGAGTCATCGCCTTCACATATTAGGAATTTCGGGATCGTCGCGTCCGGTCGATCAAAGAAACAACGGATAGGAGACATAAATCCAGTCTTCATGTCGTTGTAAAGTCAACCGACAGCAGGCTTTGTCAAACCAGTAATGGGTGTTTCCGTTAAGTGAGATGGTACAATATCTCTGGCCAAGACCGCACCTCAGTAAAAGACCACTTTCAGGAAGAATCATCAGCAAACACTCTCCGGAAAGTTTCCGCAAGATTTCCATTTCTCCAGGAGGAAACTCTGACTCACATCGGGAACGTACGATTTAGGTCAACGAGGGTTACCTTCACTTTAAACTAAAGACCACTGACTGGATCGTCCATCATGATTCGCATAAAAAGTCTGTTTTGAGAACGACGTAGCAACTAGGATCCGGGAGATTTAGGATACCACACGTCAACATACTGATGAGCCTTGCTTTTGTTCCAAAACACGTTCAATTTAGTTGGAAAATATCCCGGAAGTCCTAAGCCAAAAACATACCCTAGTATTTGATAGATTTTCAGCAACCGGACAATGTTTATGGCGAAACTTTCACGTGATACCGACTGTGGATAATGGGAATCTTACGCTAGCCCTGCTATACGTAAGCACTGAACCGGTTTAAGGCACTTGATCGGGCTCGATATGAATTCGTTTCGAAATACCTTTCATGAACAGGTGAGGGTAGTTGTCCCTTTTCTACCAAAAGCGCCTAAAGTGTCACAAAACTGTTCTTGTGGTGGCTTTATTTCTTTCTCAATACACTGCTTTAACGGGGGTTTTTTCCGATGAGGTTTTTTTCATTTCCATTGAAGTTGACCCAAGACCATGTTGTGGAATCCATTTCGGAAGCACTTTCTTGGAAAAAATCTGAATTCACAACGGAAATTGACAAGAGCTTTTCGACGGTTTTTGGGCTATTTGAATTTGCGAGATTCTTGTGAGATTCTATGCGTCTTCCTCAATGGTCAGTGCTGCATTCACAAAAGGGGACAATGTGGTCGCTTTGGAAGGCATGATGGAATCCATCTGAGAAGATAACAAATGCCAATAATGAATGCTACTGCGCTCGGCGGTCAGATTGAGCGGCTTGATTTGAAGGTCACTTAAAAGTTTGCTGAGTAATCAGGATTTTTGGTTCACCGGGAGATTGTACACCCTCTTTTGGTAGATCACTTCACGTCGTTGAGGACGGCGGCAGCGTTGTTGAACATGAAGACGATAATGAGGATGATGATGAGGAGGTGCGTCAACAGTGAGTCATATGTAAGTGGATTGTCACTTACCTGATAAACTGGAAGTGTCCGCTGCAAATGGACCGACATGAGGGTAGCTTTGTCTTGTGAAAATTTTTCTCCGTAAAATGAACACTTAACTTCTGTATTCATCAACGTTTCGAAATGTGGCCCTGGTAATTCGAATGTGCATGCTAACTGTTTGGCTTAGTTGTTTAACTACTTGGTGGGCAAGAACAACTGTATGCAAATTTCGAAATTCTGTTGATTTCATTTTGCAACCAAGTCCACGATAGTTGTCCACGATTACATGGTGTCACTTGTCACGTGAGTGGCAGCCGATCGATGCACGCGTTCGACAATAAATGTGAGGCAGAAATCTGTGAGCGGATTGAAGTGCTTCGTTTTTATCCTCAGTTCTAGAGATGTGATTAGGTATTTCAAGGCTACTCTGAAGGAACTTTTGTGATCAGAAGCACATACCCGGTACCAAAAACAATCTCGAATGGTGTAAAAGAGCATACGATGCTGCTGATGGTTAACTTTCCCTAAACAAGCTGGAACACATCTCTGTAACTGTTTTGAGGCATTGTCCTGTTTTATGATGTCGTGTCAGCTATCCAGCCTGTTTCATTGTACACCGGTTGTGTGTAGTCTTGAAGGTGTGAAAACTGATCTGTGATATAAAAAGGGATGCACAAGATGTGTAGATGATGGTTCTTTTTGAATAAAAGTTCATTATTCTGACGTGTGAAGCTCACGACGCGATTCATCTGATATAACCTCTAGAGGCGAACAGATTTCCTGAAGGGATAAATTAACCCCTCTTGGGAGCGTTTCATCTATTCTTCAAGAAGACACCAAATGACTTTGGCGGGAATGATCGTTTGAGGTGTCTGGGATGGTGTTTCACATCGCTTCTCCAGAGTGTGAAGTACAATATACATCGAACTTACACAATGGATTGGTTTCCCCACTTTGGTATATTCGGTGGATCTTATCTCACCACTATCCAAAATCACATTTTTCAGCGCTGGCAGCAAGAGCAAGACCATGCTTAACACTGTTCTCGAGACCAAAACGAATTATTTTTCGCTCCATAAAATAAAGCGTTGTTTGTCACCGGAAGTGATCTGGTGTAGTTTCAGCAACAATCCTTTACTAACCTTGAAAAACAGTTCTTTCTAACAAAACTGACAGCAAACTTGATGCCATCTGTGACTGATACCGGAAGAAAGGAATATAGACATCAAACGTCAGCTTACGTTACATTCGACGGCTTTCTCCTAAAAGATTTATTGAATAAATGTTTGATTGAAGGTAATGACGAGTTTAGTACTGAGTCAAATAAAATCGACATTCAGCCATTTTTCGACTCGAAATCCAACTTGACGTTTTTAATTTATGACTGCAAAGCCAGCTACAATATCTGTAAGTAGTATTGCTTAACCTTTAACGTGTGCAAATGAGAAAATCGGTTCGTCTGTTGCCGTCAGCCATCGAAGTTTTGGAGTCTGAGACATCGAAAATCCATCATTGAAAAGATAGTTTATTGTATTTTCATCCCCATGTCATCACTCATAGTAGATGCTGTTTACTTCAGGCTAAGATGAAACGTGTCTTCTGAGCTGAAATCTATTCACTCCCGGTTCTTAGTATCGCAATACATTAGGAGAACCAGGCCCGAAATGGATTACACAACAGCCAATCGAATAACAGCTTTCGTCGGGACGGATTTAACTGGTTGTTCTTCACTTGCCCTTGACGGATGAGTTATGTTTTACTATCACTTTTTGGTTCGCCTAGAAATTTTCACGTGAGCTTTATGAGTAGCCCGTTTTCGGCTGCGCATGACGCATGTACGCGACGGTGTCCAATAGATCAGCTGATTCGTACGTTTATTGGCTGTCTGATTGGGCGAAACGCATCAGGCTATCGAGCGGCTATCCAGACTGATAAGGCATTAAAAAACTACTTTCGTGTCTGGTGGCTTATAATGCATAGATTGTGTTGTTGAATCAATCAAAGGCGCTCTTCCCTTCACCATTATATCCCTTAGGGGACGATTTTTTTTCTCAAAATAAAACCCTAGCAATTTTTATGGATCAACTAGCCGCCTTAAATATTTCTTGTTCTGCAATCAAATCCATTTCTCATGCCACATCTCACAACTCAACTGCTCATCGGCAACTTTTCTGGACTGCTGACAGTCATCAAAAGCTTCACCGAACAGCTTTCACTTACCGCAAATATGGCCTTTAAATCCCTCACGGTTACCCAAACAGATCAACACAAGTAATTTTTCATACGTCCCAAAACGCTTTTCTACTACCCAAATTCTGAGCAACGATGCTCTCTTTTCCTGTGTCACTTAGGCAGCACTGGCGTACATCTGAACACGAGAAATCTTGCACTAAGAGTGTTTCAGTAAGCTATTTGCCTGGACTCAGGACTGCCCAAAGGTCAGGAAATGTCGATGGAGGAATAAGCCCTCTTTGTTTTGTATCTTTGCGATAAATTTACGACAAATTGGCTTGACCATTCTTTGAGCCATTTGGCTGGGTGTCCTTAAATGTCCTTGAACTGCAGATCGGACTTAATCAGTCGAAAAAGACCTGAAGTCAATTACATTAAATTAACTAAATTCCTCAGTTTCACTCCTGTGAGTTGAGTCTAGTAAAGCAAAGCAAAGCAAAAACTTCGACCATAATAAAAGAGATGCCGCTCCAGAAGGACTAGTTAGGGAGAAAAGTCATTGCATAAAGCTTGTTAAAAGTGATAATCAAACTTCACAAACTTGCAAATCAATTTTTAGTTTCGTCGAGAACTCAAAAGAATCCATCCGGGTCACTCATCCGTGACGTTCTCATGTTACACTAAGTTGATAAGACACTCGATATATCAATGTGTTTGCGTTTCTGAACATATTACTCATAAGGTTGCTGAAAACCCCTCAACAACATAATAACCGTTTCATTCTTCTTGGGACTGGCTTATGACAGAACTCAAGGAAGTGTACCTACTTGGCCAGGCTCAGCAGGAGCAAAACCGGCCATCAGCTGTGGAGCAGTTTTGAGTGAGCTTATGAATTGTATATTTCAACAGCATTAATAAAGACTTCGAGCATGTTTAAGTATAGTCCAATGACCGACGAACTCACTTTGAGATAACTCAGTTTCTTCTAAAACAGTTGACAAAATTGAATGAACTGGAAGTTGTACCTGGGAAAGTGAGGATCTCACAACAGAGTGAAACTGAAATTCCAATATACTTCATCGGAACAGAAATAAAAATTAAAAAAATTCCACAATCCCGATTGTAGTGTGACAGATGAGGTCAGTACACGAATCTGCAAGGATCGGGCCGCGTTTGCTGATTTGAGAGACCTATCGTATCTGAATGGCTTATCCCTGAATCTGAAGGGACGTGTGTGTCAAGCTATAGTACGGGCTGTTTTGTTGCATGGCTGTGAGACTTGGCCTATTCGAGCAGCGGAACTGAGACCTCTTCAGGTGTTTGACAATCGTTGCCTCAGAACCTTAGCTCGTGTGGGTTGGTGTTGGCGAATCCGTAACGAGGCAGTTAGAAAGCGTGTTTACGGTTGTGCAACGGGTACTTCGATTAAAGTGTGTGTCCAGCACCAGAAACAGTGTTGGTTGGGACATGTGTTGCGTGTGCTGAACCATCGTTTGCCGAAGAGAGTGCTGTTTTCCATGCCCCATTCAGAGTGGCAGAAGCAGAGAAGCGTCCAACCCTTGACTCGACGGAGCGGTATGAAGGATATCACGAAATGCTTGGATGCTGTCGGTTCTACTCGCCTGGTTGGAGACACTACAAGATATGGCTGTCAACCGATATCAGTGGCGTCCTTGTTGTCAGTTTCTATCCAGATTGCCTGAGTGAATGTCTGGAGGTATAGGTATCTCGTAATGATTGTCGTAAGCTAGCACTACGTCCCTTCTATTTACTCTTTTTTACAATAAGTCTTTCAAATAAATCATGGTTGTAAAGAGGGGAAGTATCGGTGTTGAAAACTGATGTCATGCTGTCGATGATGATGATGATGATGATGATGATGATAATGAGGATGATGATGATGTTGATGTTGATGATGATGATGATGATGATGATGATAATGAGGATGTTGATGATGATGATTCGGATGATGATGTTGATGATGATGATGATGATGATTCGGATGATGATGATGATGACAATCCCGATTTACAATGTGCAGTAATTGCACGTAGACATTTCAATTCGTGTGGGCAGTACCCCATTATGTTTGGACATTGTGTTTCCCATTTCTAAGCAGTGGTCAAATATCCAACCAAACAGACCCATATTCACGTACCCAAACTATCCTCACGCGAAATTTCTAAATGTCTGGATCGAATTCGGAAAACTTTTCCAGGTTTATCAAAACTGTCGCCGATTCATATGGCCTAGATGAGCCAGTATTGCATACGAATACCTCTAAAGATAAACTGATTTCCGACAACTCCTGAAGGTCATCATCTCTTCAAAACCAGTGAGCCCGGTCGGGATGGATAAATGGTTCTCAGATTTTACAGTGATCGCTTTCTGAAGCAAAACTTAGTGGTTTCTCTTCTAATATGTACGCAGTACAAATTAAAAGGTATATCTTTATTCTTTATCATAACTTTTGTTTGGTGATGCGAAACGAGGTGACTATCTCCATTTTCCTTCAGTTATTTCCCTAAGCCTACCGATCTCGATGTTTACCAAACTTCAGATTCCTCCTAGAACAAAAGGTGTCCCAATCATCATCGCGGGACGACTAATCGAGCCATTCCCAAAAGTCCCCTGAAATTAATTAGACCCTCGAGTTCCCGAGTACATAGCTGGAGATCATACTGTTAGTTAGCCAACCCTGTTCATCTAAGATTCTAGGCAGTGCTTGGCCAACAAACTGTAGGTAATACTTGAGATCTATTCACACTGCTGATCAGCTGCTTGCAGCCAAACAGTGGTCAACCAGTGGTCGGAAAACCGCGGGTTTAAGATTCTTTTAGTTTCGGGAGTTGGTTTCTAACAACGATGAAGCAACTGTACGGTACCTCCTGGCCTTCCAACACCGATCAGCTTCACTGACAAAACGATAACTCTACTAAATATTGCTAAATCTCCTCAAATCACTATCAAATATTCAGTACTCTCGAAGTCTCCCAGCTTACTACAATGCAGAATTACTGCAAAATATGCTGGTTTGCTACTTAAGTTGAATTTAACAGCAGATTCAAACACATTTCGGCCAATTCTCTTGTTTATGCATGAAGATTATTTCGGCCAAATCTCTTGTTTATGCACGAAGATAGCCCCCTAATATTGTTCATATGTTACTCGAGACACTTGGTGTTTTCTTGACAGAACGCACTACTGATAAGTTTGACGAAGACTCTTGGGCCGGTTTCAAACCTCTTTGGGCTCCTCAGGTAGACGCAATCCCCAAACATCGTGTTCTTTCAAGAAAAGTATTGCATTATCTCGAATATAGCACCGACCGCAACACGAGGCCACGTTTATGCAGTACATCCAGCTGGGAATCGGTTGAGACTTCTGTTGACAAAATCATGTCTACAAATGCGTGTGTTTCTGCAATCACGTACTAGTTGATGTCCACTTAGGACCCGAAGGTGGCGAAAACCCAAGGACTGTGATTACCTGACGAGCTCCTATAGGGGCGAAACTGGTCCCACTCGAAACCGTCATCATTAATGTGTCCATTCAAAAAACTGTCTGGTCCCCCCATCGAACGTATCCAAAAATCAGTCCCGTACACACGAATAGGATTTACGGCTTCATTCCGACTGGTTACTCACTGTCCAAATCAGTGACCTTGTTTCAGGTTGTGTGAACACACGTAGTTCCTAAGACTACGGACCACCGAGAGTGCGTGCGACCCATGACTCACTAGACAGAGTTATTGTTTGGCGACGGTTCGAGTCATGTAATGCACAGTATGCGGAGGAAAGTGGATATAGCATGGAATACCGAGAATTCCACTGAGACAGCAATTCAAAAAAACATTTGAACCC
Source organism: Opisthorchis viverrini (assembly GCF_000715545.1). Classification (NCBI taxonomy): domain Eukaryota; kingdom Metazoa; phylum Platyhelminthes; class Trematoda; order Opisthorchiida; family Opisthorchiidae; genus Opisthorchis; species Opisthorchis viverrini. The sequence continues at coordinate 169,151 of NW_008752142.1, read as the reverse complement.
AAGAACGAAATCCTCTTCGTACGGGGTTCGTCCCTTTAGAGGATGGTTTAATTGGAGGGGGGAGACCTTTAAGTCCTTTACAATCCAGACTTTCTTATCGGCGTCCAGTTACAACGAACTCAGTGAAACCTTTTGAGTGAGGCTGTAACAGCACAGTTATGTAATGCGGTCGTTGGATCCAACTCACTGTTATGTTTGACCATTCCGCCTTTCGGGAACAAAGCGAATGAATGAGGGTTTTTTAATGAACATAATTGGCAGTAACCGAGCAAAATTATTGGTTAGACAACAGAAAACAGCATGTTAGTCACTAATGGAACGAGAATGAAATGGAGAAGTTGAACACGACTTCGGAGTGATTGATACTCAAATAAATCTACAATGATACCGTAGCATACAAACAAAGTAACAGAAGCAGTATTGTTTTCAAAGATTTCGCTTTGTAGGCAATTATTGTGAAATAATTTGATTTGGAACGGGAATTAAATTTCCCCGCCCAGTTGCCCCTTCAAGATGACCGTTTAGATCCAAGAAGTCTTAGTTAGTTAGTTAGTTAGTTAGTTAGTTAGTTAGTTAGTTAGTTAGTTAGTTAGTTAGTTAGTTAGTTAGTTAGTTAGTTAGTTAGTTAGTTAGTTAGTTAGTTAGTTAGTTAGTTAGTTAGTTAGTTAGTTAGTTAGTTAGTTAGTTAGTTAGTTAGTTAGTTAGTTAGTTAGTTAGTTAGTTAGTTAGTTAGTTAGTTAGTTAGTTAGTTAGTTAGTTAGTTAGTTAGTTAGTTAGTTAGTTAGTTAGTTAGTTAGTTAGTTAGTTAGTTAGTTAGTTAGTTAGTTAGTTAGTTAGTTAGTTAGTTAGTTAGTTAGTTAGTTAGTTAGTTAGTTAGTTAGTTAGTTAGTTAGTTAGTTAGTTAGTTAGTTAGTTAGTTAGTTAGTTAGTTAGTTAGTTAGTTAGTTAGTTAGTTAGTTAGTTAGTTAGTTAGTTAGTTAGTTAGTTAGTTAGTTAGTTAGTTAGTTAGTTAGTTAGTTAGTTAGTTAGTTAGTTAGTTAGTTAGTTAGTTAGTTAGTTAGTTAGTTAGTTAGTTAGTTAGTTAGTTAGTTAGTTAGTTAGTTAGTTAGTTAGTTAGTTAGTTAGTTAGTTAGTTAGTTAGTTAGTTAGTTAGTTAGTTAGTTAGTTAGTTAGTTAGTTAGTTAGTTAGTTAGTTAGTTAGTTAGTTAGTTAGTTAGTTAGTTAGTTAGTTAGTTAGTTAGTTAGTTAGTTAGTTAGTTAGTTAGTTAGTTAGTTAGTTAGTTAGTTAGTTAGTTAGTTAGTTAGTTAGTTAGTTAGTTAGTTAGTTAGTTAGTTAGTTAGTTAGTTAGTTAGTTAGTTAGTTAGTTAGTTAGTTAGTTAGTTAGTTAGTTAGTTAGTTAGTTAGTTAGTTAGTTAGTTAGTTAGTTAGTTAGTTAGTTAGTTAGTTAGTTAGTTAGTTAGTTAGTTAGTTAGTTAGTTAGTTAGTTAGTTAGTTAGTTAGTTAGTTAGTTAGTTAGTTAGTTAGTTAGTTAGTTAGTTAGTTAGTTAGTTAGTTAGTTGGTTAGTTAGTTAGTGGCTGCTGAGTATGGGGGATCTTCGAAGGCTGTCCGTGCCTGACCATATGTGGCTCAGAAGCATCGCATGAATCTAGTAGGACTCATATCAATAATGCTGAGATTCGCCAAACAGCCTTCGAGATAGTTCGCTCTCTCTGGATAGATCACTTGGCTGCAGTACCGGTTTTGCTGTTTAGGACGCGTAATTCGTATGCCAGATGATCACTTGCCTCACAGAGCTTTCTTCACCCAGTTTCGGAGACGACCGAGTAGCGGTCAGTCCATGATATGGCAACGAAACATGAAAGCCCTTAACAGTTGCGTTGATAAGTACCGTCTCCGGGGGCCAAGACCGCAGGATGTGACGAACGAATGGTTAGTGATCACAGCGTATATGTTGTCGCGCAACCAATGGTGGTCCTGCAGTTCCCGGTCCGCGTAGCTCTCAATGCACGCCAAACAAACGGACAAACGGTTTAATTCGTCGTCAATGTACAGATTTGGCCATCACCTCCAAAGTGTGACTTTCATTCCCTCATTCCGTTATCCTTTGGGAACTGGGCTGCACCAACCGGAACTATTACACTTCGGTGCACGATCGGAAAGCTGAAAAACTAAACTGAACTGGCGTTAGTTCAGAGAGGTTCTTATTTTCCAAGCCAACTAGCACCATAACCCAGCTGGTGTAGTTGCGATTCTTTAGCTGAATACAGGAAAAACAAGGGTGGTCGTATTGGACAGTTATACACCTAAGAAGGAATCGTTTGAATGAGGTACGTCAATGGTGAAAAACAATTCAACAATACGTTCCAAGAGTAAACTATGAACTACCTTCGCTGTTCTAACCTATAAGGTTCACACTTTGGGGACGAGACTGAATGGCTTGTGATAACGACTGCTATGTAAATCGTGTCTAGACTGTATAAGAACGTGACCCTGATCAACTGTCTAGAAAACACCAAAAGGTAAGATTAGGATGCGGGAGAACTTTGGGCATAGAGATATTTGATGTAGACTTTCTTGCCATCGCAAAACATTGACCAGTCAATTCATACTGTGCTTAAAAACAGTGCTAACGATTTCACACTCGTTTACACTCATTTCATGGATCACACAATCCTACGTCTTTGTACTCTCACTGTTCTGGTCTATTCCACGAGGTTTCGATCCGATGAAGAACAGGACTATTGATCGGCCGACTCAGCACCGCTCACCAGACGCAACAGAATCGAGTAGGAATGTTGATTTGGGATATGACGTAGTTCAGAGTCTTGAGATACATGAATAACTGCTAGTTTTGTATTCCGCCGGAGGAACGTGTGCTCCACACTAGAGATTCTGACTGAAACTAACTTCTGCTGTGATGCCACTCTCATTAAACCTCTGCTAACCTTTTGTAATGCACTACTCATAAGGTTGCTGAAAACTCTCGCCCTTCTTGGGGCTCATCAGGCAGGCACCGTCCCCGAGTGTCCGTCAACCTCATGTCCTACTTGAAACCGAATCGCACGAAACTAGCGGAATACACTCATTTGCAAGCTAATTTGGTTTTGTGAGAGACTCACCTGGAACCCAGCTGAATCTCTCGGTTTTGATGTTTCCAGGTAAATGAGTGTATATTCGCTAATTTTGTGCAATTTGGTTTCAAGTGGAACACAATGTTGACGGAATCTCGGTGACTGCTCCTAACTGATGAGCCCTAAGAAGGGCAAAACCTGTCGTGGGCTGTTGAGGAGTTTTCAGAAACCTTATGAGTAGTGCATTGCAAGAATATATATGTGTCCTGCTATCTCGAATATCGTAGCGGCTGAAACATGAGGCGGTCTGATGCAGCACATTCAAAAACCGAGAGATTCAGCTGGATTCCAGGTGAGCATCTCGAAAAAACAAATTAGTGTGCAAACTAGTTTACATTAGCTAATTTCAGCTTACCTTACCTATAGATGTGGGATTTTCTCTAGTTAACAAGGGTGATACAGCTCTGTGGCTAAGTGCGAGAGACAGGAGGTTCAGAATTAGAAATTCAAGCCATTAGAACCCAGTACACGTATGGGTATTTTCCAAATGAATGAGGAAGCAGATTAGGGAAAGGATAATTACACCGGATGTGTTAAACTTCCTTGTGAGAATTTGCCATTCGATGAGCCAGTCAGCACGTGACTACATGATGTGGTTTCCGTTAATGAATGGTGCTGAATCCTGTCTAAGTGAGAGCTAATCACACTACTGATTGTGACCAAAAACAAGTCGGATTTGAAACCGACCGCTCCTACTAACCGAACATCATGTCAATTGGACGGATGTGTCACGTGCGTCGCGGACCAAACGAGGCATGCCTTGATTGGTCAGATAGCCAGCCAATCTGGATGGAGCGTCTACGTCTCCTCAGAAGATCCTAAGGCCACCTTGTGAGAAATTCTGTGATGACCCCATGAATACGGTTGTAATAATCTTCCTTTGTCTCCATAAATAGTTGTCTCAAGCTACCATGCCCCTTGATATACCATAATGGGCGGTGCAGGAAGCTAAGGAGCAACATAGAAGTGGCATCACGACTGGAAAAACACAGCAGAGTGCTTTGCAATGAACTACCCATCGGAGCATGGCCTCCGACGTGGAAGCACTTCAAAAGTGCGCACTGACCACGGACGGTAGATAGCTCCAATTCAATATACGTTTAAACCAAAACTTGTTTGAAGCCGCTGGTGAATCCATCGAATTACTGATAGAATGAAATCCGATCACGAAAGCCGACTTTCACTCAAAGGTTTATGTCTGCTTGCCGTTCCTTATCAGCCTGCGTTAATAAAGGAGCTAACCTCGCCCGAACATTGGCACTAGTTCGTTGCAGTGTTCAGCATACAACTGGGACGCAACAGTATAACTGGATTGATGGCTGTACCATAAGAGGAGTCGGAAGCGTCCATCACATGACCGAAGCATTGTGAAAAAGTCTCAGAGGGGAATTGTCGCGGTCACCACATAACCCGAAAGCATTCTTATCACGCTCATTCACTCTCTGCTTCTTTTTGTGCGCCATTTGCGTTTAAAAATACTTTGTTAAATCCTGGGTTTGTTCTCCGAAGTCACACCTAATTCTCTCACCAAAGATCTTGACAGCCGACCAGCAAGGTAAGAAACTAGTGTAAAAAAACAGTAAAATAAAAGTTGGTCGTTCAGCCGCAGTACACTTTTGGTGGCCAACTGTCACGCATCTCAAAGTAGACAAGGGGCTAAGCTAGTGCCAAGTGGGCCCGGGGTAGAGCAGGAGTAATCAGAAAGCCATCATTAAGCTCAAAGCAGGAACCTCCCGGTAGCATTTTCACTCGTTATACAGAGAGACATGTGCGTTCCCGTGATGTTATTGTGGATTTAAAATTTCAAATCAATCAAATGCTTCTTGTTTGGTTCTAGTCCTTCCAGTCCACCAAAGCAATCGACGTATACGGTTGGACGTTTTCAAATCACACATGTCCATGCACAAAAGGACAAAAATGACATCTAAAGCACAGCCATACAGTGAGTCTCACCTTGAAATTGAGTACATCAAGCTGAAATTTTGAATGCAGGCTTCGAATTAATCGTGACAACAGGTAAAGAGTAGTGGTTCCAAGCAAATGTCATAGAATGATACCAGCCGTCAACCTGTAGAGTCTGTAACCAGAAATACACGTTGATTTGCGACTAAATCTGGCCAGAACTCGAAGTAATGATGAGTTTCCGGGGGACTTGGAATAAAGAAGAACGAATCATACAACCGGCGGTTGGAACTTTCAAATCGATCAATGAAGATTCGTTTTACCCAGTACACTACGGAGCAGCCAAAAATAATGAACACCAGCAGTCGACAAGTTCAATAGCCCAGGAATCCAATGAAGGATGCAAAAGCGTGTGTTTTGATACGATGCACCCATAGAAAAGGTTCCCGGCAATCGTTCTAGATGAAACCCGTTAAAGATTTTGTGCTCCGCATTTGTAGAATGTGACAGATCAGAGATCCAACTTTCACCATCTCAACTTGAATACAACCAGGAATATTAAGTAAATTGTTTCTGGCGCAAGTCGTTATCTATATGACTAACTGTGTGTTGCAACTGGTTCATATTACTTGTACAAACGAGTGTCATTTTAAAGTCATTCTCTCCTCTCCCTGTGGGTATTTTGGATGATCCACACCAAATCTAGGCAGTATTGTACTCGAAATGTACGTCATTTGAGTGGACATTCCTGTTCCTACCCGGTAATCAACTCCGACTGCCTAATATACCGGGATTGCTTGTGTACATCTGAGATGAGATCAACGTAATCACTGCTGATTTCCAAACAGTTACAAGATATTTAGAATTCAGAAATGAATGCGCTGGTTTCGAATCTTTTCTGGATTATTTTTCAGAGTCTTATCCGCCCGTACGAGTCCTTGAACTTCGAAAAACTGGGAATTTGGCATTTACCTACTCTGTTCAATCGTTTGCAAAACCTCTATTCTTTGGTAGATGTTTTCATCATTAGCCATATTGGATGGAGTAAAATTTCTGGTCAAAGTCGGGAAATTCTGCTAATTTCGTGTAAGCAGATTATGCGTGTGTTCACCCCTCTTGATATGTGTCGCTTGTACCGCGCCAGTTTCATGGACCTGGTTGCAGTTTGATACGGTCTTAGTGCTTGCCTCTTTAGTTGATACGCCTAACAAGGAGCGGCCCGTTACCCAGTCAAGCATTTCAGCATTGCTGCACCATAAACAATAGTGGCGACGGGGATGTCATTGAAGATCATATTAGGTTAGTATGATAGATAACTGGAAATTCCCACGATGCAACTCTGACTGCTGCATAAAAGAGACAAGTTCCTTTCAGACTAATTGCCAACAGGTTCATACCGTCCCGGTTCCACTGCAGTGGGACTGAGATTCTACATCAATGCGGAATCAGATCAGATGGAGAGAAGAACAACCAGTCACCAGGAATCTGGTCGTCTACCCATGCGAAAACAGGAAGGCCAAACATACTCAAGTGAAAATAAGTACTATTGAAATACTACAAAGTATGTTGCAAACAAAACGGTCGATCGAAAATCACTTGGCAGCACTGAGTCACTGCTCGCATGGTCAAATGCTGTAGTGAACGGGAAAACAACTGTGGAGTTTTTGGTTTTGGTCCCAAACCAGTCAAACTAGTCCAGGTGTTTCTTTTTGCTGTTGTGCAACAGCCTTGAATTTATATGTCGATTGTGAGTTGTGGCCTTGACCATCTCCAAGAATATATTCATCTACAAGGAAAAGTTATCTTATTCCTAATGCAGTAGTTCACTAAGTTCACCAATTTCCGGGTAACGAGAGAGACAGAGGCACTTTCAAAGCGACGAAAAAGTCAGTAATTTTGTTTACTTACTTCCAACTTCTCAAGTCTATTCTGAAAAAAACGACAGCACAAGGCAACTTGTACTTGCATTTTTGTATTGATGGACTTCCTGGTAGTAAAATTTACTACCGAGTTTAAATAGACTTTTCTTCCGTTGCTTTCATTTCGCTCAGCTGAGGCGAAGTTTTTTTAACGAAACCTGTATGTCACATCCGTTTTCAACAGCCTATTTAAATAGATGCGTGGGGTTCAGCAGCAGCACCGACCCTCCGTTTGCAAAAAAATAGTACTCAATAGTCTGATTTACCAAGGACTCAAATCCTCGTCATATTCGATTGGAATTCACAACTGATAAACATACACTGGACTTTGAGAAATACACTCATTTGCAAATCAATTTGGTTCTCACGAGAGACTCAACTGAATCTCTCGTTTATGATATTCTACAACTGAGTTGAGTCTCTCGTGAGAACCAAATTGATTNTGAGTGTATTTCTCGAAAACAGTCCAATTTGGGTTCAAGTAGAACGTAAGGTTGACGGAAACTCGGGGATTGCGCCTACCTGATGAGCCCCAAAATGGGCGAAACCGATCATGGGTTGTGGAAGAGTTTTCAGCAACCTTTTGAGTAGTTTCCTTTATGAAAATACATTCCTGCCAGAGCTACTTGTGAGTCTTTTGTGCAATCGTCCCTGTGAGCGAGGTGCTGATATCGTCCATGCACCCAAAGATCTTCAGTTCACATCAGCTGGAAGGAAAAGCTGACTTACCAGATCTTGAAGTGCAGTATCTCCATTTGATGGAGCACCTGTCCGGCTAGGGAGAGATCGCTGGCTGGATTTCATCCTAAAAGCTGACCTTTCCATTGTGTTAGTTGCACCTGAAACTAGGATTGTTAGATTCCTTTCTACTTCCCACTAATATTTAATGAACAAAATCTTGGGTAATAGTTCGTAAAAGCAATCTGTTGAAAAGAGCAGAGAAGTTGCCCTGTGGCAGACCGTAGATTCCGTTGGGATTAAACGGAATCTCGCCCGAGAGTACGACCGTTTGCTCGTGTGGCATTCGGACCTGATTACAAGAAACGCTTACTATTTCGAGTTTTGATGACAACAAATCCGCCGATATATTTTAGTGTAAATCAGATCCGAACATTCCGGTTTTTCTCGAAGCCGGTTATTAGGAAAGAACACCTGATGCGGTTTGTATTTAATGCATTTACTTTGTCAACAAAGTTGTGCACGACCTTGAATCATCACGATAACTAACGAAGTGGGATCATCGGGCAAACAATAAGTACACATCAGATAAATCCCTTTCCCCTCACACCGATGTTTTGAACTCTTGAAGATTGTTCCAATGAATGAGTCACATATGAACAGAAGTTCACATTCGCCTGTTTGACTGCTTGTCAGAGGAAGCGTGAGGAATATGGTCTCACGTTTGATTTTTTAAGGCAAGTTTTCCGGGTTTCGCAACACGCCATGGAAATGTCACCTCGTTCTCAACTCGGTCACTCACAGCGTTGACGGAGGTTTGCGGTAGACGAGACGCGCAAGGGGGGTTAGTCAGTCGCTGATTGCAATGTTTTCATTTGAACTTAACAATACGGGATACCGAAAATGGGTTACGCGTTGTCGAATCTCAGACATATGGTGTGTCAGTCATATAAAATGTCATTATGCACCAACAGAAAAGCTCAAATTGGTGAGTTCCAGTAAAAAAAACTCACAGTAACAGCGGGAACCTGATTTAAGTGACCTCCAGCTACTTCCTTTAGTGCCGTACACTTTGCCATTTCTGGCAGACGTCCGATGTGGATTAGGACATAAAATGTCTGACTCAAAAAGTTAAAAACCTCCTGCACTATCTTCCTTCAGCTGCTACGCGATAAAGCAAAGCATTTTTCCGCACAGTGTCACTGGGAAAAGGACTTTGCTGAGGTGCAACTTTTAGCTACATTGGGCACGTCTTTAATTCCCGATGTACACAGATGACGTTTCTAAGGAAGAAACCGTCGGTGAACGTGGTACATCAAAAACTGTTGAAAAAAACAGCTACTGAAGTCCGTAGAAAGCAAATGTCTCTGTTTGTGTGTAATCATATCACGTGGGGTTAGGATAGACACATTTGATGCTGCAACCATGTTGTGAAGTATGGATATTCCTCACTTGCGACACTGAGTTATCCCGTTGGGTGTCTGGTACTACCTTCTAAGACCACGAAACTCGTGGAAGGTTTTCTTCCCTGAGTTGACTGCCATCCTGCCCCGAAAAGCCAAGGGGCACTTAACGGCTGATTTATCGTGACATCCGGACTACAAGGGTTTTCGGCGTAGATTGCCTTCACTTTTAGGACGAAAGCTCGGTTGAAGATTACTTATGGATTCTACGTAGTGGGGAGACTTAAACAGAACACATGTGAATTTGGTCCTCCGAGAAAAGTCAGCCAATGGACCGTACAACTGTTCTTCTTTACTTATGGTATACAACTCATAAATCTGTAGGCAAATTTCAGTTGTCAGACAGACACTGTATCCGGACTGAGAAGGTCAGAACAGCTTTTGTGAACTCGCGTGACCCATGGGGCAGGCGTGACCTAAGCTTATCCGTCAAGGTCGAGTTTACAATGCTGCGATGCGCCCCATATTACTATACGGATCGGAAAGCCTGGCCGCTGCGCGCCGAGGACGTCAAAAGACTTTCATCGTTTGACCATCGATGTCTTCGGAGCATTGCCTGAATCTGGTGGGAACACCGGATCAGCAATTCTGATGTACGTCGAATGGTATTCGGGAGAAATAACTCACCCTCGATAGATGAACTGATCACACTGCATCGGGTGTGCTGGCTTGGCCACGTGCTGCGTATGCCAGTCTACCGACAACCTCGAAGGGCTCTTTTCGCCAGAGGTGGTCAAACAAGGACTTGGCAGCGAAGTGTGAAAGCCATTACCAGCAAACTCAGCTGCGCTGGTCACTGCCGTCTTCCTGGATGGGGACCCCGAGACGGTCCACATCAATAGCTAGAGACATCGTCAGATATGGCCCAGTCGCGCCCTCAATGGCGCTCGTGCATCCAAGCTATTGCCTTCAATGCATAGCTCCTTTTCCAAGCCCCCCACATGACAGCCCACTGACAGTGCTGGATTTATGCACCAATTT
>NW_008752142.1:145970-157903 GCF_000715545.1 Opisthorchis viverrini | reverse complement strand
AACCCACTGACAGTGCTAGATTTATGCACCAATTTACCAGCTCACGCGTGCAATGCGCAGCTACCTACCCCCCTACCCCAAATCATCGGTGAACGAAACTGCGACAGCTACAACCAGTGTAGGACGAGTACGCGGTTCTTACAGCTGACAATGATAATGCTGATGACTGTATCTTTCAAACAGTTTCATAACAGCACTCGCATGCTGGCCGAAGATAGATGTTTAACTCGTCTTTGTGAAAACACCTCCTTTAAGAGGTGGTCATCTAGTAAAAACAAGAACTCTGGACAAGGGAATTCTGTTCTAAGTTCAGATATAGCTTCTCCTTTCGGGCGGTCTTCTGGAGAGATACACTGCATTAGTAGGTGACTCGATCACGTCAGACAAGGTGGTCAGATTCGAACTTTGCGTTGGAATCAATGTTTGTTTGTTTGTTGTTTGCAATAATCCGTGAAATTCAGAGGAATGTTCTAGAACCCAAAGAGTTTGTTATGACGGTACATTTTTTTCTACCGGAATTGAAATCTGAGGCATTTCGCTCACTAATATGACATTAGCGAAGCACCAAAGTGCTTCGCGGACATCCCGTTTTCGTACAAACCTGTGTCCAGATTTACAACCGCGCACAAGTGAGTTGTCGAAAAAACTAGCCAAAATGTCGCTGCGTCTCGACAGCTTACAGCAATCCGGTCGATCGGACGAGTCAGGTGACAAACTATGTCATCTACCGGGACGAACGATTCTGAAAACATTTCTGCAATAAAGACATTCCTATATAGAAAGATCACAAGGAGAACAAAATAGTACTCTATCGTAACCGAAACTCGACTAACCATTAAAATTATTTCGTGTCTCTGAAAATAACGTCAGCGCAGTAAAACCAATTAAAGAAGGGCATCGACGAACTCCCAGACACATGTTCTGGCCAGGTTTAGATACAGGGAAACTCTTCCTGGTAGAGAAATGCAGTATATTCATTCGAGTAAGACATCCCCAAAACTATCACATAAAGAGGTCCTAGTTGCAAAGGATAAACTAGCTGTATTCTTCTCGCTGTGCATGCACCTGGGTTCAAGTAGAACATAAAGTTGACGGGAACTCGGGGAATGCGCCTACCTCATGAGCTCCAAGAGGGGCGAAACCGGTGGTGGGCTGTCGAAGAGTTTTCAGCAACCTTGTGAGTAGTTTCCTTTATCACGCAAACGTTGTTTTGTGGCTGCAGGAATTTTTTCATCCGGCCTGTAGAACCATAGCTCATAGCCTTTTCTTCGTGGGTTCTGGTTCGATGGGACATCAAATGGCTTCTCAATGTCGGTTTCCATCCAGCGGTTTCCAAAACCCCTGAGAAATTTAATGTGATTCCCAGGCATTGCGATTTGTACCGAGAGTCTGGAATGGGCTAGACGAAGTCAATGTATACTGTCGACGATAAACCAAAAAGATTCGCAAGGTGTTCCAAAGACTTCCTTACCTCAGCTCTCAAGATTATTTCAAGAGGTTTCAATCAGACAGCACACCATGTTCACAGTGATTTGGCACTTTCGAACGACAGACTGCCAGGTTACAAACCACTACCAGCGTCGTTTTCCGTCACAGTGTAGGTTTTGCATACAATGCCTCTTGTTCTGAGATCGCATATTCTCAGGCTGAAGTGATTTTCCCCAAGGCGTTCTGGCTGAGTAAGAAGCAGTGAAGGGTCAGGAACTTGGAAATCATTGGTCACTGTCTCATAACCGACAAGAACGTGTTCAACCAATGGAATTACGAGGAGAATCCTGGTTGTTTCTAGCAAACTTGCAGTAAGCATGGAATGAACGGTACTCCTACTGAACGACTGAAGACACTGTGAGAACCAACATTTGTTCTCAGCGTTAGCAAAATTCACCTGATATGATATGAATGTGCTGAAAGAAAGTAGTCTCACGATTCAGCTGGAATGAAGTTCAAGATATCAAAGGATGACTCTGCCCATGAGGTCGATAGCTCGCAACTCTGCTTGGAGTTCATCAGATTGGTCTGGTCTATTCTATTCGTCCCAAACTGAACGTAGGTGGCGAGTTCAAACAAACCCACCGCTCTTTTTTTACTTTTGCAAAATTCCCAATAAGTAGACCTACCTGGTGAGATTCAGGAAGGGAAGAACTGGTAGCGGGTCGTCAAGAGTTTCTATCGACCTGACGAGCAGCACTGAGACCCATTTAGGCATCAATATTAGTCCGATTGCAACATGAGTGTTTATCACAACTCAAGCATAATTCTGTTTTCAATTATAACATAAGCCAAGCGGGGAGTCGTGGATTAGGCCTACCTGACAAGTCACAAATGAGAGTCCAGGGGCTATTCAACCATTTGAATAGCGACTATGAAAAACCGAGATACTGTTTGAACTTCGTGGTTTTCGGAAACAATCTCCTTTTTTTAAAGAACAGATACGACTATTGATTTGCTTTTGAGTAATAGTTTCATTTAAAAAAGAAAAACATGAACGGAACCTTGAATGCCTCCGTAATAAATCGGTCGTAGAAGTGATCCATGATTCACAGGCTCACAGTTTGGAAGCCTTATTCCGCGATGCGTACAACCAAAGTGAATTGAATATGGTATAAGAAAGTTTTTGTGAGTAGTATTGGCCGTGCGCGGTCAGTAGCTGTTGGTGAAAGGAAGAAGGCCTTTGCTGCGGAGTTCTTCACTAAAGAGACACCAAGTGAACTGTTACAGGGTATCGGACAGGGGAGCAAAACTCTCATATGCATCTTGTTTACAAAACTGAGTATCCATCTTCTCCTTGAACGCGTCTTCCTGAACTTTCCTGGATATTCATTGACTGTTACTCGATTGCGAGTAAATGCCACAAAGCCACTCCACCAATTCCGTAACAGATCTTACTTTTCAAGAGACGCGATGAGGAGTTACGAGTACTCGTATGCCTCATCAGTAGTATCCACCGTTACATCGGTACTGGCATGTCGATTAGCGGGACCGAAAGTCTTACATACAAAGGTTTTCGTCACACGAACTATGGTAGATGAGGCAGTCCTTCCCGGAGAGCCTATCAAAAGCAAGCCGAAAAGCACACGTTTTCTCACACCAAAATAAATGACAGGCTTGTTGTCATGTTGCTCGAAGATTGACCTGAATTTGTGCAAGCTAGCGGACACTGCCACACTGATACGGATCAAAATGAGCAGGCCGAGTACTGAATTATCTGGAAAAATATTTGTTACGATCAATAAGACATGAATGACCGGATATGTTCTTGATCATAGACAAAATGTCACCCCCAGTCGTTTTGGCTCACGTTTCGTTTGTTCACGGTGTTCGTCTGAAAGTACCAAAGAGATGAGACGATCATTTCTGTTTAGGGTGGACAGCGAAGAAATTTGTATACATTCCAAGATCATTCAATGCGCACCGACGTACCAGTCCGCCTAGCGGTAGCACTTTATAGCGAACAGTACGAAGTTATATTAGTATTTTGAAACGTAATTTCCTGTTTCTCATCCATGCTCACATTACCGTCATCATCACCACCGCTAAATGTTGGAACAATGTCCAGTTCTTCCCTGTCGCCCGAAACAATATCACTCCATAGCCCCGTCTTGTATCGTCCCAAACTAAGCACATGGGTGATCGGACGGTCTCTATAGGGGGCAGTGGAAAGCGTTTGATTGGGGCGCGTGTAAATAAGCAGAGACTGAACATCACAGATGTACTTTGGTGGTTGAAGTTCTCCCATCAAGTTAAAATTCATGTAACCATTCCGCTGCTCTAAACAGGTTCTTACGTCCGATTTCCTCAGTCAATTGAGTCAACGGGTTTGTTGATAACCTCGGTTAGCCTAAATTGGTAATACTGATTAGAGTTTGGGGATAAAACTGGTAACTTATGTTACTAACACCTTGGAATTGAATTTCGTGAGTACGTAATATTTATCGCCATTATTTGGAATTCTTTTGAGCACAAAGCTTGTGAGACAAGCCTAAAATTTGGCTTTCTCTGACGGAGTTGATACGTTTGCTTCTGACCCGGGAAATGTGAGGTTAGGTGATAAAGACGAAACATATTCTGCTCTGACGTTCCTGTTAGCGTTTCCATGAGTAAGGTCCATATCGACACGTGGATCTCCATTCTACTCCTAGCTTTTGGCTATTCTTTATCAAATTGGCACTCAAACATCCAAAGACTACAGTTTGAATTAGTGGACTCTTGAGAAAGGCCTAAACGCATCTCAAAAGCCATAATTTTCCCTTTCCAGGACCGTTGGTAGGGTCCTGAAAGGGGTTCAGCGTCCTTCAGCTCCTGTACAACTGAAAGTCCATACAGGACCGTACAAAAGCTCGATTTCAATTCCCTGATTAATATGGTGATATGTTCTGCTAGCTTGCGACAGATTCGGAGGTATGACTTCTGTCAAAACGTCCTTCGGCATAGGAGCATTGCACTGGGGTCCTCTGTCGAGGTTGACCAACTAATTCGTATGGTGACCACTGTCTGGTAACCCAAACTATTCCTCAATCTAACTTAGCCGGGGAACAGAAGACCGCATGGAATTCGAAGTGCTTGTAGATCTAACCATCAACACAAATCAGACAAACATGTTGATTGAAACCAGCGGTTTATCCCGAACTTCGGTGGGTTTAGTGCCTGTTACACATCAGCCAATTTAGCATGTCCGTATCACTAAAGTGGGTTTTAGGGCCGGAATCATCCGATATAAACAGGCTACACAGCGATTCGCCAGAAGCCTTTGAACTTATCACTTTGTTGTTTCTCAGTTGGGACTACCGATTCTAGTTTCTTTCCCCTCTTTGTTATCGACCATTCCCTTCCATTCTGCGATATGAGTAAAGATGAAACAGACCCAAGCGCTATATCTGCTTAGCTTGCGATCAAAGAAATGACTCTACTGCACAATTTGGAATGACCTAAACTTCTGAACTACGTAAAGTGGTTCTGAAATAATAGTTTCCGAATCAAATCTAGACATGGTGTATTTAGACATAGCTGGCGACGTGTAGCTAGTAATGACTAGGGCAGTTAATGTCAGCCTATGAAGTTCGGGGTTTCAGCGTGACGCCAGGCTTTTATCCAGATGGCAGTGAACCCAGCAGCTGGGGGGGGGCTGTTTGACCACACATTTTCATAGAACATTGTTCGAGTATGGTAAAGCTAACGTAGGCCAAAGTAGATCAAAGGACTTCTGACAGAGAGGACCCATAGCTCTGGGTGCTTTTGTGGGGCTGCTTTCTGCCGTTTACTCATGACGGTTTGGACGAGTTTGGACATTTTGCCGAAGGGTGAGCATCATGACCATATTCTGTGACTAGATCGTAACTGTGGTGTCATCCAGGTCGATGATTATAGGCACTGACGAGGATGGCTTATTAGTGTGCCCACTGGCACTACGGTATCCGGGCTAGACATCCGTTGAACACTGATGACCAAGCATACTACCAACTGATGTGTCACAATCAGCGAATTTACATTGGTGTATAGTGAACTGTCGCCCTCAGCACGTTACCGCCGTTTTATACTCCGTACTTATCGACGATCAAGATTGTAGCTCTCAAAATCAGACTAGGATTTGTGTAATAACAGTTGGATCCGGTTGAAAATTTTCACCATATTGATTTTCCGTGCAACCCGGTGTTGTTGTTGTGCAATATCATTAAATTCAAAGGCTATCACGAACGCGGATTCGACCTGAGAAGTCGGACGTGTTAATTTTTGGAGTAACTTACCGTTTGTATGCGGTCGACTTCTGTGACTATATCAGGTGTCGAAGAAACGTGACAGGAAGAAAACTCGTAAGAACTAATCGTTACACATTGTCGTGATACACTTAAAATGGCATTCGAAAGTACACGACTACATTCCATCGAACTTTGTCCTTTTATTCAAGTTGGGCCAGGATAGTCCATTAGATTATATTCTGTCAGTTTGAAATTGGCTACTGAAATCTATCAAACTACAAAGTGATTGGTTCCTCGACAAATATCTCGTTCAAATCTCCATAAATATTGATGTGGTGCTCCACTGACTGTCTGTAGAGTGCTTCTAATCCCCACATCAATGACCGGCGTAATTTGCGGAACAATAATGAAAGTCTAACACTTCATTGGTTGTTGGTCAAGCGACAGTTGCGGAACAATAATGAAAGTCTAACACTTCATTGGTTGTTGGGTCAAGCACAGTTGCCCGCCCGCCGAGCTTGGCAATTGGCCTGCAAACGTTCCGTCGCCATCCGACGAGACATCGGTGTCAACCGCGCACTGACGATGTTTTCCGAAGATCGACTCTCTCATTCTCGACAAGATTATTCACGCAAAAACGGATAGGCCCAATACGAATGTCTAACGTTGAGTTGAAATATGAGGTGAACATGTTGATACTACTCCAAAAGTGCGCGTAATACTCATCTGAATCCACAAGTCCCAGCAGACAAAATTACTCATTCTTGAGCGACGCGACTGATTAGTCCGGCGCTTGGAACGGTGACCCTATAACCCTTCTGATTGTGTCAACCCATCAACCTGAACACCAGGGTCGGCAGTTCCATGGGTGCTGGAAGCACCCCGGACAACGTTTGATTGGTTGGAGGCATGTCCAGAGTGCGTTGGTGGAATGACTGTCTGTGAGTGACTGGAGACGTTGCAAGAAATGGCGGCTAATCGATGTCAGTGGCGTTCGTGCTGTCAATTTCTTCCCAGAATGTCTGATGAAGCGGTTGGAGGTGCAGGCACCTCAGAATGCTTGACATAGGCCAGCACTAGGTCCTATCCCCCACCCACTCTTTTCCTCTTCTTTTCATTGTNGGCAGTGAAGCATCAGTGCTAGCACTGATGTTGCTGTCTTTGATGGTGATGATGATGATGACTGCAAAACGTTCGTCTCATAGTTCAGCCATCTTGGGTCCTAATCCAGGCACAGCTGGTGAACATCACTAAGAATGGAACTCGGTTTCAGCGCCTCCCCGATTTGGTGCGCACTAACTAGAATAACTGTGAGAGGACAGAACTGTGGTGTGAACGGGGGTGATGTCCATTCTAAATGTAAATTACAAACGCTAGTTTTCAGCGTTACCCGGTCACGAACAGCAGTACACTGAGTGCGTTCAAGTTAGATTCTCATGCTATCATTGTACCATCATATTACTGTCAAAAGACGACAAAAAGAGTTCGTTTTGGATCAAAGAAACGGCCTTCGTGGCAGAACGAACGGAATACGCCCAACTAATTGCAGATGAAAGGTAGCATTCTGAGGAACATCGTAGATCGGAAGGTGTATTAGGTAGTCCCTCCCACCACGAGTATAGGGCTGAACTCAAATGGCGTGACCACCTAAAGAACCAATCAGAAAGTGTATCTTTTTGGAGGGAGTTGACGGTTAGAATAAACTTTAGTGTTGCCACAAAAAGTAGTATGATTAAGGGGTGTCTATTTGGAGGGCAGACATTTCTATCTCGAGTTGTCCAACTCTGAACAGATAAACCAAGAGTGAACTAGGCTCATACCCCTTGAGCGAAAAAAACCTGAGTACCGTCACAAAACTCGATAAACTGTCATCAGAATAACTCACCAATAAAAGACCACACGAAGCAGCAGACTACGGAAGTAACGGGGCGATACATTCGAAAAAGCACGTCAGATAAGAGTCGCTCAGATTTATACTCATTTATATCACAATATTTTCTCATGATCTCCAAAAGTCTCTCTCAAAGTTACTGGAATTCTTTACGTGACCCAGACGAGAGGCAGCCTAGAATGAGAGCCATAATTAGAAACCTGGGTGAGACAACAACTATTGGGTTCGCTGTGTGGGAATCTTGGTTTATCACTGCAAAACTCATTGTTGAGACTTCCACCCACGAAGCTCACACAGATGCAATACAAAGGCGGTAGTTGGGATGTATGAGATCATGCCGATACTGTATTGTTTTTAGAAATCAATTTATCGATTAACAGATTGGCTTGATTGTAAAGACAGAGTTGTTTTCAAATGACCGACTGTGAAAATGCTCCGGTCCGCGTGCGGCACACATGTTACTCCACCGATTCATTGAAGCGTTTACAGACGGAAATCTTCCGGCGACATAAACGTTACTGACCTTAAACAGTTGCATTTCGTTCACAGAAAGGACTGTGCTATGCAAAACAATGAAGCAGTCGGCGGGTTGACGAAAACACACTGACGTTTGCAACCGTTTTCAGCAACCTCGTGAGTAGTGCATTACCTCTCAGTAGATGGATGCAATCGGATAAAATACAAATCTGAATTCCTAGTTTAACAAACTTGGTCTTTTAGGAGTTGGATACTCGAAAACTGGGATAATGTAAATATGAAACTCGCAACCTCGTAGTAGTGCATTACTTCTCAGTAGATGGATGCAATCGGATAAAATACAAATCTGAATTCCTAGTTTAACAAACTTGGTCTTTTAGGAGTTGGATACTCGAAAACTGGGATAATGTAAATATGAAACTCAAATAAATCGACCACTTGTGATGCCTTTCAGCCAAATGTGATGGGGACGCTGACTCGGGGCTCGGATAAACCGATGAAAAATATAGTAACGTCTTGAAAACCAGCATAGATGAACCATAGGAAAGCTTCTGGATGTAGATTCGCTTGAAGACGGAAGAATATGGCAGTTTGCTGCCAAGACATGGCGACGGTTGCTGCAGTTAGGTGAGAAATTATTGACAGATGCTGCGAGCAGTACTGCCTGCTTGAAGTACCTTCTGAAGAGGGATCAAAGCGAAACTGAGCCGGCCGATACCGATGCGCATGCATCGGTCACTTTCACGAGGGGAAATTCCAGATGGATGCCGAAACTTTTCACAGCAGTAAGGCAGACTGTTGGGAGACGCCCGTGTATCAGCATAAATTATCAGACAACTCTTGTACGTCTAACGAAACTCCGTTAGGAAATTCACTCAGTGATTCCAAGATTTGTCTCCTCCAGAGGACCCCAACTCGGAAACTCCCATTCCGCCCAAAATGTCTCTCGGATGGCAGCGTTCCCCTTAGTGTCACACTAGAATGCCACTATTTATAGAGTTCGGAGTTTTCTCAGTGAGGAGAACCTAAGTCCTGGGATTACATCGTGTTGCTTGGAATTTAAAAAAAACTTAGGGGTCAGGAAAAGAGTTTAATAACGAGCATGACGCCGTGCATTGGCAACTTCACAGCGGCTGCATTAACGACAAAAATTAACGAAGTCATCCCCAAAGGAAACTACTCACAAGGTTGCTGAAAACTCTTCGACAGCTCACGACCGGTTTCGCTCTTCTTGGGGTTCATCAGTGGGCCCAGTCCCCAAGTTGCAGTCAAACTTGTCTTCTAGTTGAACCCAAATTGGACTGTTTTTGAGAAATACGCTCATTTGAAAATCAATTTAGTTTTCACGGGAGACGCAACTGAATCTCTCGTCTATGGTATTCTACAACTGAAGGTGCTGCACACAGGCCACCCCATGCTTCAGTTGGCACGATATTCGAGATAATAATGGAAAATTTCCTAGCAAAATAAACTACGTATACTGGATGCCAGATGTTATAGCGTTGGTGAGCAATTCTCAAGGTATTCTGGTGTGCAGTCTCAGTAGGAACAGCTCTGAAAACCGATCGGATTAGATTTTTCTGCTATCAAACAACCATTGACATGAAATTGATGGCTGTGAATGGATGATCTTGAGGCTGATGGAGTTAGCGTAACCAATAATCAAATACGGCGACGGATACGAAAGCATCATGGAGTTGTGCAGAGGTAGGAATCGGACATTCCAGGTAAATCTAATAAGCGATTACGTAGTCTAACGAAACCATTTCATAACAATTTTTGAGAGATAATCGTTCAACGGTGACACGCATTCGGTTCCTGGTCGCCATACCACCTGAACGAAGCACGTGGGCTGGGATACTGTCAGGTTGCCCAAGTCGCGAGGCAGGGGCCGCATTCAAAGCACAGATCCTCCGGTAAGTATTTTCACGCTCTAACCACTGAGCTATCTCGTCCGTTTCATACTAATTAACATAAAATAAATGCGCAAGCCAACAATAACCGTTACCCTACTAGCAGTAATGATTGTCGCCCTGTCAGTACGTGTTGTTGATGTCGCGTGATTCGATTGGCCATTCAATTTCGCGACGTTTGATTAACCTCCAAACAAGTCGCGATAGTCGCCTGGCTGGAACTGAGGACTAATAAGGGGCCAAAATGTGGAGTAGTTTCGACAAACACACCCATTTACATACTAAGTCGGCTTTGACAGGAAACTCACCTGGAACATAACCGAATTTCTCGTTTGCGATTTTTTAAGGAACTGAATTTGCTGCACCAGGCTGATTCATGTATCATTTGGCACGATATTCCAGATGTCGCGATAAATGTATAGACATAATACACTACTCATAAGGTTGCTGAAAACCCTTCGACAGCCCACAACCGGTTTTGCTCTTTCTTGAGGCTATCATGGAGGCACAATCCCCGAGTTTCCATCAACTTCATGTTGTGCTTGAACCAAAAATGGACAGATTTCAACGAACACATCCATTTGAATATCAATTTGGTTTTGACAGAAAGGTCACCTGGAACCCTGTATCACGATATCTCGAATACCGTATTGAAACATAGGGCGGCATGGTACAGCCCATTCAGTAGCTTAAAAGCATCATAAACGAGAGATTCGGCTGCGTTCCACATGAGTCTCCAGTCAAAACCAAATTGATATGCAAATGACTGCATTAGTCGAAATCTGTCCAATTTGGCTTGAAGTAAAACCTAAGGTTGACGGAAACTCGGGGACTGCACCTACTTGATGAGCCCCCCAAAAAAGCAAAACCAGTCGTGGGTTGTCGAGGAGTTTCAGCAACCTTATGAGTAGGGGGATACAGCAACGAGGAAGCCTTTCCAGCGTCGTATTTTAGCGAAAATCCAAAATCTCAATATGCAACCACCACGAGTGAATCACTAAGTCTAGTGCAAAGTTGAGATGCAATGAAACAATCGGAACTCCATCAGTACAGCAAAGGTCTGTGTCATTGCTGAATGTTGTAGATCAAAATCCCTCTAGCGAATTCACCGTATGGAAGGAGGCTTTCATAAGTTCTCTCATAATGCCTCCTCTGTTGAACACACTTTCGTCAGACTTCGACGTTCTTGTCCTGACTCAGAATGTTACACACGCCCCTATCAAGCTAGATTCAATGTCCGATGTTTTATTCCGCAGGTCGTAATACAGTGGCTACTAACACTGGCGGACTTAGTGATTTTTAAGCTGGTATTTCATTTCCAGCTGAAAAAATTCTTAGTGCGTACACGTGAATCTCCGTCCTGACTAGGCAACTTTCAATGGCGGAACCAAGGTACACTGACATTGAAGCACGTAACAAACTCCAGGTTGAGCAACATCTTTTTGATTAACTCATTCTGCTTTTTTGTGAGCAACCAAAGGCTCTGATTGCGAGTAGAATTTGCGCGGTGGCCGCTTGATGTTGAATGATCCTTCATTGG
This sequence comes from Opisthorchis viverrini, assembly GCF_000715545.1. Taxonomy (NCBI): domain Eukaryota; kingdom Metazoa; phylum Platyhelminthes; class Trematoda; order Opisthorchiida; family Opisthorchiidae; genus Opisthorchis; species Opisthorchis viverrini. Next base: position 146,389 of record NW_008752142.1, on the reverse strand, counting down.
CAACATGAATACCGGCAGGGTCCTAACGTCTACTCCACACCCAGTACTAACCCAGTGATCCGATCAGTTAGGAAGAGTTTACCGGGAGCAATGAGTAATCTGAGGCGTTGGGCTCTTCTCCACCAATGAGTAACCCGTTTTCTGGCATGGAAATAGGGACAACCTGAAATCGACTGTAGTTTGGCAGAATATACACACCATTGATGGACTCAACCAACCTCAGCTTCCCAATACCTATTCGTCGTTGATCTTTGCCCAGCTGTAACACGATTCCGGTACGTAGCTGCCATGCTACCCGAAGGAAGCAGGAGGACTGGGATACTACCAGGTTGCCCAAGCCTAGACAGGGGAAGTCGAGAGGCAGAGGGCGGGTTGGAACCACGAACTTTCCGGCCAGTAAACTCGCGCTCTAACCACTT
>NW_008752142.1:142938-145880 GCF_000715545.1 Opisthorchis viverrini | reverse complement strand
TCCCTGTCGGTGCCTCCCTGCCATGCCACACGGAGGCACGAGGGCTGGGATCCTCCCAAGCCTAGAGAGGGGAAGTCGAGAGGCGGAGGTCGGACTCGAACCACGAACCTTCCGGTCAGTAAATCCGCGCTCTAACCACTTGAGCCACCTCACCCCTTGTTGGTCTTGCGGGTACATGTTCGACCAAATGAACAGCAGTCATAGGCAACAGAAGTCCTAAGTCAGTTCTCTTCAAACGATCGAGTAATAATATCACTCGGATGGTTTGTGGGATAGAAAGCCGTCCTAATATAAAGCCGACCGTTCATAACCATTTTGTGTTGCCGAGAGCTGGAGGTGTAGGCATCTCGGATATTTGGTGTGCGCCACCATTAGGTCCCTCTTCCCGCTCTGGTTTTCTTCTTTCCGTTAAAAAAGCTTTACTCTAATAAAGTGACATGGTTGTGTGGCAGTGTGGCACGACAGTCCTCATTTGGTGATGATCATTATCGTAAACTAACTCATCGCTCGGGAGACGATGGCCATCAGTCACAAGACTGATGAGTCAGGTTGTCAACAAATTCGAATCTTGCAGTGTTTCGGGAGTTTCAAGATGCACAGTGCAATTTTGAAGTCCAACAAGTAGCTTCTAGTAGTCGGAGAATGATCCTCACCTACACATCACCTCTGTTCGCGATATTCTTTCAGCCTAATTTCACTCGAGAGGATGGGCAGTTTGGCCAGGGAACAGTTGTCTGGGGGTGTCGTTATACTCAACTGGAGATATAACGCATGACATACAACCATAAAAATGCGTCAACCAGTCCAGTCCAGTTTACGAAATAATGGTTTCCCTCCTGGAATATTCAAGTGTAGAACTGTACCTTACAAAAACTTCCCGAAAACGTCTGGGTGTTTCCATAGCGAGAACAGGCTATTCCCCAATTGGCATATACAAGTATTGCAGAATTTCATCAAAAAACAAGTCAATACGTCTCGTTCTCTAAATTATTTGGACTTATTCTCAACTGACCTCCGTTTATTTGTGACACCCTTCTGGTGCCTAGCTGCCACGCCACTCGAAGGAAGCACGAGACCTGGGATACTGCCAGGTTTCCCAAGCCTAGAAAGGGGAAGCCGAGAGGCAGAGGTCGGGTTCGAACCACGGGCCTTCCGGTCAGTAAATTCGCGCTGTAACCACTTGAGCCATCTCGCCCCCTTAGTAGCACTTCGTGCCCTCTCGGCAAATATGAAGCCAGTTAATTCCGTGCGTCTCTAATGGAAAACGGACATGAATTCAGTGGACAGAGGAACTGAAGGATACGTATCGAGAAGTTAAATGTTCAAATTTGAACGGCAACAAACCAAACTGCACTCCACAAACTACATCACAGTCATACTGACTTAGCGGGGCCATTATCGTATTCTGTTTCGGTGGCCGAAAAAGTACACAAAGCATTCAAATCATCCGAACCAAAGGACAAAGCAAGTAAACCCAACGGACCGCCATTCTATTATAGCCTAAGCTTATTTCCCTCAACAAAGAAAATACCTTAGGGAGACGCGGAATGAGCTCAGGTGTGAGACATGTCTCAAAAGCGAATGTCCAACTGGTGATACCTTTGGTTTGATAGTGAAGGAAATGTACAAACCCATCTCTCTATCGCCGGTGTCAAGAGTTGGATAGAACAGCATATTCAATGCAACAAAGGTTCATGACTTTAACTGATTGGCACATACTACCCAGGACTTACTGCTTGCAACGAGGCTCAAGATAGCTCAGCGGTTAAGGCGGAAGGCCCGTGGTTCGATTCCAAACTCATCATCTCGACTGCTCTGTCTAGATTTGGACAACCTGGCAGTATCTCAGCTCTCGAGCCTCCTTCAGATGGCAGCTAGGCACCGAAAGGGTATTACAGCTGGAATATTGTCCTTGTTGTCGAAACGAAGTCGGTCCCCAATCAACGCCAGCCATGTAAGATAAAATTACAGGGTAACACCAGGACAGGGATTGGGAATGTAAGACTGGAGAGAAGGCGATCCCATCGAACGCGAGAGCATTGAAACAAGAAACTATGCACCTGAAATTTGATTGCATAGTGATTTATTTGCATTGAAGACGAGCTGGTAATGACAAGATCTGAAGCACGGATGCGATAGCCATTCAACCATTCGCTCATCTGAGAGTGACGAAGAAGCTAGATGCACATTGTACTGTTTGTCGAAGCTCAGTACGATCAAAAAAGATGAAGAAAGTCACTCCACGACGAACTGTTAAGTTGTGCATTCTGCGAGATCGGGGCACCAGGAATTCACATCAATAATGGGTAAGCATCGTGTGATATAGCGACGTTATCTGTGCAGGGATGCCATCGGCAGTAAAATTCTACGCCGACACCTTTCACTTCTTTCGTTCAGCCGTAACATCTTTTCGGTGCATAGGTGCCCGATCTAAAGCTGCCACCTTGACGTGGTGGTCGGGCTTCAGTGCTGGCTGCATCCCGAGGGCTACACTGGCTGGAACTTCGTTCCACAAGGTGCAACCATGCCAGGAAGGCCAAAGGGGAGCAGCCAGACCAAGAGCAGCGAGACCCCGTACTACGAGTAATCGTGCTACGAGGCGGCCTGGAGGTAAAGTCGTACTGTCCTCTGCGACAGGAGTGTGAAGGCAGTAAGGTGTTTCCCCCAGGCGACCAGCATGTCCATATTTATGGAAGCAGCGATGCTGCCTTCCCCCGAGGAAGGACGGGTTAGAAAAGGTCGGCCCCAAAAACCGCACACTCCGATCGCCCAACGGTTGACCGTGACCGCCAGCGCATTATCCGATACGGTCGAAATACTTTTAAAACCAAAGAGCCCGGTGCTGCTCAAAAGGCACCTGCTGTGCGCAGCCGCATCAGGAATGAGACAGTAATGCCTTATTCCCTGCGCCCTCGGGTTAGGCCAACCCCCTGCAGCCGAGC
>NW_008752142.1:122593-139047 GCF_000715545.1 Opisthorchis viverrini | reverse complement strand
AACCCACTGACAGTGCTAGATTTATGCACCAATTTACCAGCTCGCGCGTGCAATGCGCAGCTACCTACCCCCCTCCCCCAAATCATCGGTGAACGAAACTGTGGCAGCTACAACCAGTGTACGACTAGTGCGCGGTTCTTACAGCTGACAATGATGATGATGATGATGGTGCATAGGTGTCATCCGCACGAAGGAAGCACGATAGCTGAGGTACTGCCAAGCCAGCAGCATTCAAGATGCCGGGGTTAAGTTCGAACAGAGGGATCCTCAGATCAGTAGTTTTGTGTCTTAACCACCGGATTACCCCCGGACACCACTGAGCTACATAAGATGATGCCAAGCCATTGTATACCCGTGCTGTGGAGAGCTGAACGAAAATGGACGGCAACATCCCTGAACTTTGCGCAGAAGACTCGAAACGGGACGGGTGTTTAATCGTTATTGCTAGCAACAACAGTTCTTCACCGCCATTCTGAAAAACTGCATGAAACGACCGTTGGGCCATTTCACACCTCAAATATTCAGGTTGGGAGAATCCAGTGTGAAAGTTACAGTGGAGGGACTAATTGAAATATATCAGTGTTTTCAGATTCCGTGCCTTCCCTTGTTTCCTTCAGTCCAGAAAAACAAACCACTTACAGCCAATACCAGTATATAGTTGAAAAATATCACATGATGCAAGGAGAGCCGAGCAAACCATACATAGAGAAGAAATGGAAGGGGACTTTGGGACACTATTTCTCCTTGGATACCATGTGGCGCATGAGCAACGAGATGAACTTCTCAATCTTTTTCACGTCCTGAGCCAAATCGGTTACATACTTTAGGACCTGCAAGATAAGACGGAAAATTTGAAAAGAAGACTTACAATATGATTATCAGTAACTTTGATACTGAGCTTTTTATCGACGTGGCGATACTTTGTACACACCCGACACTACGGTGGAAGAAATTTTAAAATGATTGCCTTGACAGAGTTCTACCTTCATCGGATCCGAGAGATATAGAACCTCTGCAGCTTTGGCAAACTCTTCCCAAGAGTTGAAGTTGGTCATAGCTGTACCGCGGCATGCAGATACTAAAGGTCAAAATCACCGGGGCCCCTTGGGTGTGGAAAACAGATTGGCAGTTGTTAGAATATTGGAAAGCTGAAAGAGAGAGGGATCTAATTAAACCGGCTGATGTGGGGCCCCGGAGTAATGCATAAGTAATAAAACCACATTTGGTTCTCGTCAAGCCCCCTACGATATTAGGTCGTACTAAATAACTCAACGGCTTTTTCGCCCAATTTCATCGACGGTCCGGGCAGTATTCACGCTCAACCGTGAGGTCAGTGTGGCAACTCTTGATCGGATTCTTCTTATCTAAAAGTAGAATAGCCGTCCATGGAGAAAGCAGCCGGTCACAACCAAGTGTCCGTCTAAATGAATGGCGACAATCAAGAATCTATCAGGCGGCTGTAGACCCAGTAGAACCTTCAAATTCAATCAATCCCAACATCGATAGTTCCCCTCAGTGAACGTGCTTCATCAAAAGGCCTCGTCTGAAGACGCCTTGAGTTGTGTGCTGGATGATTCAGAATCAAACCAACCCTTTTTGTTTGCAGATCAGTGGACTGTGGTTTCATCCCAAAAAATGCACTGGATTCTTCGATACCCTTGTCTTCAAATTCCCTTGGAGTGCCAATCCGCAATTTAATTAGGAAAACGCGACAGCTGTATAGGGTATATAAAGTGAATGAAGCTCGAAGCACAGGGTCCGGAATTGGGAGGGGGAACGAGGAACATTGCGATTTTCGAAGCTCACTTTGAATTTCAACTCACACTGTCCGGTCGAAGGTGACTGAGGGGTAAGTAATACTTCTAAAACACGCCCCTCATTGGTTGCTTAGGCCTGTACTGTATTTCTGATGGGACCTTGGTAAAGCTGAAGATTACGAGTAAATTTTCAGATATGCTGGGATTATTTTGAGACATTCGACCTTTTAGAAGGACCGGTGTATTCCCTGTTGTTGTTACAAAGCACCACAGAGATCACTCCCCGAAAGCCATACTGAACAGTAGCAGACACCACAACAATATAAAGGATTGGACCTTATAGTGTATGGCGATTCAATCCAATTTACCGGCTACAAAGTACGTACGATAGGTACACTGATTCCAGCTGCTACACTTTCGATCACCAGAAAGTGGGATAGCGTGGGACTTATTGCCAAGCATGCCAGGCCACGGCATGTTCAGTTAGTTCGAGAACTGTGTAGCTGAGCACTAAAAGCGATAGTTACAATAAAACAGTACCACTGATCGGGCGATTGAGCCATTTCTGCCCGTCATTGACCATTGGTAAGTTGAGTCCGGGGGTACCCCATTCACGGCGGCAGTTGTCAGCCTGAATCAGTTTACTGGTTATGGTTTCCATACATCGTTATCCACCTCTTGGTCACTTTCACTAAACACATGGCTGGGCGGAAAGAGCTACGCGAGGTGGGTAGTCTTCTGGCATGTAGATTACACGTCCTTACCAGCGTCACCAACGGTCAAGCACTGACAACTTTCGTGCGTCTTATGCGCGTAGAGGCCACGTTTCTGACCCGTAATATAGTATGAATCACACTGCCGTACTATATGCCCCGCCCTTGACAGACCAGCTGATGTCATGCCAACACCACAGGTTCGGTAGTTCGGAAAAGCTGTCCTGGCCTTCCCGATTCGAGAAGCAATCTCATCTAGAACCAGTCCACCCGAACTTATATAACTGCCCAAGTAAACAAATTTACCTGGTACATCGGTTGGCTGGTCTGAAAGCATGAGGTTTGGGTTTGATCCTACCTAGTATTGTAGCAGGTGTTTACACTTTGCAGGCCAAAACTGAGGCAAAATTGTTTAGGTAATTTTAAGTGGTTTGCATTTTCGAAGGATGTGAACATAGGACAAAAATATCGCCCGCATACTCACAGTCTGTGAGCGAACTTCCTGGGAGCATTTAGACCTACTAGGTTTCAGAGGCAGTCAGGGAAAGTTCAAACGGTATATCCATAACCAAGTTGAAGCGGGAAGGTGAGAGAGGGCATCCATGTCTGGCGAGGTTAAACGTGATGAAGTCAGCCGTATTCTCTTTCCCGTCCACTTGAGTTCGCATGCAGTACCCTCATAAGGAATATAAATTTTGAATGCATATCCTTGATCGCCAGGCACCACAAGAACTTATTACGAACGAAAGAATAAAAAGCGGCTTTCAGATCGAGAAAAATGACCAAATGTGGGACGATTGAAAGAGCGGCGCTGTCCACGAACTTATTTCAAGGTGAGGATAAGTTCGATCCAACCTCAGCAGGCGAAACCCAAATTAGTTGTCACGACTCCAACTCCAGATGATCGATCAACCTGCGCAAAACAATGCCATAAAGTACCTTGGATGCAACGGGTGCTAGGCTGATACCACGATGATTTTCGCACGACGTTCTTGTGCTCTTTTTGAGCTCGAGAAAGATTACTGCTTATGGTTCAAACTTATGACCGGAAGATCCGTGGTTCGAACCCAGCCTCAGAACCACAACTGTTTCTGTGTGGGCTTGGGCGACCTGGCAGTATCTCAGCCCTCGTGCTTCCTTCGGGTGGCATGGCGCTAAGGCACCGGGAAGGTGTTACAGTTGGAATGTGTTGATGCTGTGCTATACTTTGTCTTTTTGAAGAATGCAATGCCATCCGAGAAGGTTATTTGCGCTGATATTCTGTTTTCCTTTCAAATCCTCTGAATCATGGCCGTCAAAGTTCTCACTAGGGCCTTACCACCCTTGAAGAACTCAGAATGCAAACCACGTAGGCCAGATGGTTTGTCTCGTTAAAGGGTTGATATCTCACGCTATTTTTGTTTTGGGCGGCTCTCTAGCGTTGATGTTCCGTTCAGATCCACCGGGTTCTTTTAGCGGTCGTGTTGAAGGCATATAGCAAGGCAGTGTGATCCATGCAGCATTACGGATCAGAAACGTGGCTTCTACGCGCAGAGGGCACACGAAAGTTGTCAGCTTGACCACTGGTGTCTTTGAAGCATTGATCAGGTCTGGTGAGGTGAGACCAGCAATACTGAGGTACGCAAGATGGTTTTAGAAAAAGTTCTGCCACGATAGACCGCTTATTAACAACTCATGAGTTATGCTGGTTATGGTATGTACTCTGTCAGAGGTCATTCTGCCTTGCACAGCTGTTTTCGTCCATCCCTGGGATAAGTATAAGCGACAGACGTTGACAGCTTATAACCTGGTGGCGATGTATGGGAACACTGAATAGTAGGCTCAAGCGGGTCGACAGCTGCCATCTCCCTGAACGGGGAGCGTGGGAGTCAAATTACCAATAGCTGTTAATACTGTCAGAAATTGCTAAATCATGCAGTAGCACTCTTGTACCAAAGCAACCGCCTTCAATGCATAGCAGGCGTTTCCGGAACTATCCTATCATATCGTCCTTCCCATGACTTAGCAACATGCCATCACGTTTTCCGGTTACCGAAGTCGTAACGGCCGGAGTCAAGGTCTCTAGTTGATGAACTGTAAGATTGAACTGCTTCTGCAATAAACCATGGTCCGTTTTTGTAGCACCTGATGACAGCGCTTTCTGAGGTTCCCGCGAAGGACGTATGGACACTTTTCGTCACTCTTCTGCTACAATATCCAGTTGGAGTAGGATAGCGTTAAAAAATCATTAGGCTTAACATTCTCTGTGTGTCTAACTACGTGCATTTTGCTCCCACAAAGTGTAGAGCCACTGTAAGGCACTGGAAATTGTGGATCGTTATACGTATCTTGGAAGATGTATTAATTCTGATTGTAGCCGGACAGGTGAGGTCAACGCAAAAATCTCCAAGGCTCGGGTGGCGTCTGCTAATTTGGTATTAATTCGATTGTAGCCGGACAGGTGAGGTCAACGCAAAAATCTCCAAGGCTCGGGTGGCGTCTGCTAATTTGAGACACCAATGGTGTCAAGTATTGCATCTCCGAATCTCAAGCGTATGCATCAGACGACAGTGTTGGCTGCTTGTTGTGAGTCTGTGAGAATTGACCTGTTTGAGCAGCGGAACTGAGACGTCCTCAGGTGTTCGACAATCGCTGTCTCAGAACCAAAGCTCGTGTGGGTTAGTGTCGGCGAATCTGTAACGAGGCACTTAGAAAGCGAGTTATCCGTTATGCAATATGTACTTCCACTGAAGAATGTGTCCAGCACCAGAAGCTGCGGGTAAGCTGATAACATACCTGCGCAAATGTGACGTAGGTTCACAGAAGCCGCTCTGGCCTTCCCAATCCGGATGAAAATATCATCTTTGGCGAGACCACTGGGATTGATACAGCTGCCCGGGTAGACAAACTCGACTACTAACTCAATCGGCTCATCAGCATGAGGTTAGGTATTACAATAGCATTTTACACTTTTCAGGCGTGAAGCGCGTGCCGAACCGTGAGGCAAAATGTTCAGATTATTTAATATTGTTTGGATTACAGCCGTGTCAGATACAAGAAGAGCTATGCCGTCTGCTTGGGGCAAGATGGCCCAAGTGGTTAGAGCGCGAATTTAATGACCGGAAGGTCCGTGGTTCGAATCCGACCTCCGCCACTCGACTTCCCCTGTCTAGGCTTGGGCAACCTGGTAGTATCCCAGTCCTCGAGCTTTCTTCGGGTGGCATGGCAGGTAGGCACCAGAAAGGTGCTACAGCTGAACGATGCCGTCTGCTTACCCGATATCTGAGGGCGGACACCCGGGGTGCACTTCAACCCCATAGGCAGTAAAGGCTGAGAATGAGTCTTCCATAATCGTGTCAGTAACGAATTCGAAAAGGAAGTATGAAAGATGACGGCCTTGTCTGATACCACTTGATGTGGTGAACCCAGGCGAGAGCTCCCCGTAGACCTTTACACGTGAGCGGAGTTGGCGTTGAACGCACAAAGAAGGATCAAGGATTTATGGGAAATACCTTTTCTCCACAGACATTATCATAGTGATGACAGTCCACAGAGTCGAAAGCAGCTTTCAAGTCAAATAACACAACCATCATTGGTTGCTGGAGGCAGTTTCGCCGTTTCAGAATCTATCGCAGGGCGAAGATGTGATCGGTGTGTCCTCTTGCAAGACAGAACCCAGCCTGGTATCTGCTTCGGACCAGCGCGCTCATCTTGAGTCACTGGACATTACGGACCAGTACTGACTATGTTTGTGCTGACATGTGCCGGGCTATCGGGTATCTTATTCCAGAAACCAGCCACCCCGTTCGGTGGCATAGTTAAATGGGCATTCTATTTTTCTCGAGTTTGGGTAAATTGTCTTTGTGCTTGGGTTCCTGACCGTCAGGATGTTGTCGTCCACACCAGAGGGTCCGTCATCAAGAGATGCACTTGACTGTGGTGTAACACTTTATATACATCCGCAACCCCGCGATACTGGGGATTGTTCTCGCGATACAGGGCTTCTGATACAACGCTGGACAACGGTTAGAGTTGTGACTAACACAGACTCAGGAACATGTGTGGCGAATTGTCTCCTAAAAAGTAGGCTGCTTGCGGACTCACGCCATCCACCCACCTACCACTTGCCTACTCACCCGTTGGGACTTGACAATGCCCTGCCAACCAACAATCATATCAGAAACGAAGCTTGATACAACCCAACTGAGTCTTTGTGGGGCCCAGTTCGCCTTTCGAGTTGTGTCAGGTTTAAAACCACCTGTGACCGCAATGCCCAGAGCTCACACTTACTCGACCTTTGTTATCTGAACCGGTCCCAACTAGAGCTATAGCTCTATAGTTGTTTCAAAACTGAGTCTGAGAGATCTTCACTGTCGTTGGTGAATTTCTGCGTCTCATTGTCCGCTGGGCCATTCGACGAATGTCCTCTCTTGGTTCACGTCTATGGGTTTCCAATGTAGATCATATATGGTCTATAGCTATACCTAGGATCTTTACGATCTTCGTCTAACAAGACGAGTCAAAAGTTTGCTACATTTCTCGTCGCCATAAGACCGGCTATGACAGAAGTAGAAGATAGGGAGTACCCTCGTTCCACCTGGTGCTCGGAGGTGGGTCTCCAAGATCCACTGACACCACGTCAGTTGAGTGGGTGTGTCAGACCGGACGGGAGCTGGCCTGGCCTGATTGGTCAGAACGCAGACCAATCACGGCCTTCATGGGATTTTGCACTCGGATAGTCCTCGCTTTGGGTAATGCTGGCACTCGTGGAAATGCCCCTATCAATCAAACTTTACTCACACAAGGAGCAAGTAAGTATCGGATCCACCAACAACGGTCCAGGGGCATCAGATCAAACGTCTACAAAGTTGCTCCACCGTCAAAATGTTTGATGACGTAGATATTCTCGTGGCTGTTCCTTCAGTGCATTCGCCGGACATTCTGTCCCTGTGCGTCCTTGAATAAAGAGTTTAGCAGGTCCTGGTTCCCCCTGTAAATCAGCGGTAATCCGTTGTTATTCCTCGTATTTGTTTTATCTACCCATGATTAGCACGGCTTACACCTGTTTATTGTAACTCCGTTGTTCTTCCATGTCGTTTGTCCCCTGGGTTTTCGTTTCCGCCTTAGGGCTAACGCACTTGTTACTACTGTCAAGACTTTGTTGTACGTTCGGTTTCGCCTGAAATTTTGCATCAACTGCACTCGATTTCGAGTGTTCTGCTCCGGCAAAAGAACGGGTCACCTGATGATCGAACACACATCCCCTTGGATGGCAGACAGATGCACTATTCCCCGCCCCAACTTGTCATCTGATGGTCTTATGTTTTGTATTGAGTTCACACTGCACGATACCCGATAATCCTCGATGAGGTCTTGTTTTACATGGGCCTAAGCGAAAACTCCGATTTGACGTGTACTTACTGCTTTGTAGCACCGTCCGGTTAAGACTGCCGGTACATTTAACTTGCGCCGAATTCATCCGCTACCCGTCTTCAGGGCAGCTTTTCTTGCCTCATGAGTGTACTGACTGATTTCGGCATTGTTACCTGCACACACTGGCTGCCGGTCCCGCGCGTTACTATATCATTTGGTGCTTACCCGATATTGTTTCCAGGGGACATTACTGCCTCACTATCCAGTTTTACGTACCACAGTTTGCACCGTCTTTAATTGTATGATCTGCTCAGTTCATAGGGTTGAGTGACCAATTTTCCCGAAGAACCATTTCTCAGTAGAGCGCCTACTGCCTACCGAATACGGAATGCGCAGTCTGTTTGCTCCAATTGTTCCGTAAGTTCAATAGCCGCCCGGGTCCCACATCAGGTGTATTCAAGAGAGAAAATTGAGTTGGTATTCAAAGCGGAAAGGGTGAGCTGTGTTACCTCACTAGAAATAACGAGTGCATCTAGGTAGATTACGCGCGACATCCATAAACTTGTGGGTCGACACGCCGAATTGTGGCCTTTGTCAGTGCTTCCTAGGTCCGACTCTCTCTTTTCATTTGGTGGCTTCCACTCACTTGAAAGGTATAAGCTGAGAAGACCACTCAGTATTCCCCGAATGGAATCCAGTTGGAGAAAATAACGGTATTTTCATGATTACCACTTCATAGCTAAGAATCTCTGTGCCCGCTGCATTGTTCTGCGAATTCTTTGTATAGCTAATTTGTTTAAGTGGGCGAATCCTAAAGGTCATCAGTTATGTCCGATTGGAAATAAGGTGTATAACTTTATTGAAATATCGTTACCTAGGTAAAACGTTAACCCCTTTTGCTTGGCGCAGTTCGCTGGCGGCTGTAATAATTCATGGAAATTGCTGGACCCACGCTGTACTCGTGGACGCAAAACATGGTAACGTTTTACTTCTGTAACTGCATTTGGCCCTGTACCTGCTGGCTGACTGAACGAAAGGCGAATCCCGTGTTTTTGGAGCATGTGGAATCAGGGCTAAGACACATTCGTTACACTCGGAAAACTCATACTGGATATCGAGAACCTGAGGCTGCAAAAAATAATGACCCCCTGCTGAGTTTCTCGTCCAGTGCTTGATACCAGAACGTAAATGTTAGTGTCCACGATGCCTGATAAATGAGCTTCTTGGAACCTGCACCGACCGAAGCAGATAGCTGAAGGAACCTAGCTGTCGTGGATGACTAACATGCAGCTAGGCGTCCACGATGCCCAATTAACTAGCTAACATGCGCCCGTCCATCTGTACCGAAGCAATTCGAGAGTTTCACTTGCACAAGATGATAACTTGAATCTTATTGGCCGTTTTGATTAGTAAATAAGTCCCGCCGAGAATAGTATAGCCTTCTTGATGCTCAGGGTTCATCGAGCTTTTCCCGTCGTGGAGTGAGAGGGATATAAAGGTTAAGTTACCGAAAGATTAAGGTGAAGCAGGCGGTTGACGAACCGGGAGCAAAACTCACCCTAAAAAGAGCACCCCAGCAGTGACAATCTCTCAGAGTCTTCTTTGCACAACGCTTCAATGACTGATTCGTGTTGCGTTATTTCTCGTGGCCTGGAGCCCACTAGCAGTTGGCCTTCAAGGATTGTCAGACTTACATGAAAATCGTAATGCCTCTTTAGCGGACGTTTCTTGCTCGACAAATGAGCCCGTATAACTACCGATAGAAAGTATTCCTCTTAGCATTAGAACTACAGTCCGTCGCAGCATACATCGAAATTATAAAAAGGAACCTTTTATGCCGAGACTAAATGAACTTGCTTAGACTGGATAACCGGACGGTTCAAAGGGACTCCGTTCTCTAACCTCTGATTCACAAGTCTGAGCAAGGGGGCGTCGAGCAATAGGACTTACTCTGGGGAACGTGGCCGGATCTGACGACTTAATAGTTTGACCTGCTCGGCTCAAGTTGGCTTTGCTTGACCCAATGGCGCAGAATAGGTCATTAATGTCTCACACCCACTGCGTAATCTGATATGAATTCCATGATTGGGGCCGCGGTTGCATCAGCTAAAATATAGCAGACAAGCTGACATTGAAGTCTGCTCCTGGAGATGCAACCTCTAAGACGGTGGTTCGGACAGCCCTATTTCTGCTTTCTAGACTACTTTTGTCCCCTTTGCAATAGCTCTGGGCGTTGAAGACATCCGATATCATGTGGACATATGTAGACAGAAGCAGGTTGGGAACTGCGGTTAGAAAAATAGGCCTTGGTCTCGTGTTCCTACTCAAGATGTCCCAGGGTCGTAACTTTGCCCTACTGACCGATCACAAACCTAATTCTGTTTGGCTCACCTGTTATTAATGCTCTACTTGGTAGACCTTCGGCCCAAAATTTGGGACAGACAATAATAAAGCCTGATTTTTTCAACTCACTAGGTAACAAGGTTAATTGCAATAGCAGTAATAACGTTTATTCCCAACTTATCGGTGGTATGCCAGCACGTAAGATAATAAAGTTACAGTCAGAATTAAAGCATGACTGGTGGGTATCATGGGCACAGGAGGTTATGAAAGGAGACAGCATCATTGGGCGGCATCATCCGATGTAGACGTGATCACCACTAAACCGGCACACGTAAGGAAGCACAGTTACTATGCGTTATTGAAGCGAACATCGAGCAAGGAATGATCGTTTGGATTTGAAAGATGCGGGCAATAAAACAAAGCAGGTGAGGACAAAACAAGAGGCTTCCTGTCTGACCCACCAAAAGAAAAGTGTAACGGTGAAAAATGAGGAACCAGAACATCAGAGCAGGTGAAGCAGCAGAGGTGGTGTCATCCAGCCGATCATGTTGAATTAAAACCTAAAAACATTGCTAAAGCTCCGCGGCCTTGGACTGCTGGGCTCACGACCATGTTCAAAACTCATGAATATGGATGAACATAAATGAATCATGCGAGTGGAATGATGTGTCGACTTTTTCGGCTCTGATGAGTTTGACGGGAAAGAGGCCGGTACCGTCATTTCTTATCCTTAATTATCCGTAGACACCGCACGGTGCCACTAGATGCATGAGTCGATGTGACGTGCAGCGGAGGCGTGCTATGTCACCACTTTTGTGTTCCGTATGTGTGTACACGCGGATACTTATTGTCTGCATTGCGGTGCTTTGTGAAATAACATGCGACCGTTCCAGTTTGACAGTAGCATGAACAAAGACACTGTCTGGGTTGCGTCGAGGCACATGATGCAGTTCATAGCAAACTCACGGATGGAAAGTTGCAGGTGGAAGTGCACTCTTCAAACTGAGTGGATGTGTTAGGTGAATTGAATGCATTGGATATAACACCAACCGTACCCAGAGGTGCGTCACTCCGCTTCTGAGGTATGACTTCATGATCGGGTAGCGGTACATCATCAGCCTCAGAGAGCCCCACGCTCTATAGTGACCCATTGATCCAAGCTAACCAGTCATAACCATCATCGACATCGTAAAATCAGTTTTCATTACTGATCACTCACTCCCGTACAACGGTGACTTTTTGGAAAGGCCTAATGTGAAGAAGAGAATAGAGGTCGATGGGGAAGGGACATATGGCTAGCCTGTCACACTTTTTGGGGCGTTTTGGATGGAAACTGACAAAAAGAATGGCCTCTTCAACCAGGAGCAGTATGGACCAGGCAAACCCATCCCGGACAGCGAGTAGTACCCACAGCATCCAGACATTTCGTAACATCCCTCTACCCCTCTGCTATGTCAGGGGTTGTTCATGCTTCTCCCTCCGCCACTCTGAATTGGAAATGGAAAATATCACTCACTTTTCAAAGGTTGGTTAGGCAGTGGCAATACATGGCCTAGCCAACGTAGCTGTAGACGCAGAATACATTCTGCGATGGTAGCCCCTGTTACACAATCAAACAACCGCTTTCCAAATGCCCTGTTACGGGTTCGCTGACACCACCCCATAAGAGCCATGGTCCTGAGAAAATGATTATCGAACAAATGAAGACGTCTCAGTTCCGCGGCTCGAATAGTTCAGATCTCACAGACGTACAAAAAGGCATCCTACACCGTAGCCTGATGCACACGTCCCTCGAAATTTAGAGATACACCACTTTCACGCCATAGGTGTCTCAAATTAGCAGACACGACGCGAGCCTTGCAGACTCGTGAATTGAACTCATCTGTCCAACTACAACCAGAATAAATAAATCTTCCAAGATATCTAAAAGGCTTTGTAATTTCAAATGGCTCTCCCTGGATTGTATGTGGCACGTTGAGTGACTGCAGTCCATGAGCATGACCTTACACTCTGTGAGGGCACAGCTCATAGCGACGAACTCGATTGCTCTGGCCACTTCATCCAAAAGCGCTTGCGCCTTCTCTCGATTCGAGAACGATATCGTCAGCATATTCCAGATCGACAAGGTTTTCGTAAGAGGCTATTTGAACCCTGGGGTGTTCGTGACCGTTCACGTTTGGCTCATCATTTAATTGACCACGAAACCAAATATTAATCGGAGACTGGGCATCCTGACGGACACCGCTTTGTGCAGGGAAGCTTTTGGAGAGTCCACCGCATACCCTTACATGTCTAAAAATTCTGACAATACAAAGAACTTACTATGTTATTTCCGGAGGCTAGTCGTCCTCAATAACTGGACATTACATCAATTAAACGGACGTGGTTAGGTCGGCCTGCGGCCCAAACGAGGGTATGCCCTGATTGGTCAGAATGCCAGTCAATCTGGATCGAGCACCTTTAGCTCGACGCTTCTCGCCCCCGAACGGAAATTCTAGCGTGGCCTTGTGGAACATTCTATGGTTACCCTATAAATGCAGTTGTAGTAGTCTTCCTTTGTCTCCATAATGGACTGTCTGAATCTGCCATACCTTTGATACACTATAGTGGAAGGTGCAGGAATCCGAGGACTGATACATGGTCGCGCGACCATTCATCAGGTCACAACGGCTGGCGACAAGTCGGACCCACGATGTCACTTCCATCAGAGCAGGTAAGTTTACAACAGCAACAGAATCAGTTCTTGGATGATCGCGTGAGGCTTGTCTGACTCTCTTATAAGCAGTATGTTGGTGAATGCGACAAAAATAGTTGGGCCTCCGTCTTCCACAGATGCTGCTGCCAGCTCGATTACTGAATTCAATTTCGACGCTAAATCTGGACGGACTTTCAAAAGTTGGTTCAAGAAATATAAAGTAATGCCCCAAACCTACTTTGCTTAGTTAGATGATGTATGGGAAGGACGACTGTTGCTGTGGAAACTGGGGACAGCTGAACACGATCGGCTCACAAATTTCATCCTCCCCTCCCTCTTGAACGCTTGAACTTCGCTCCGCAGATACTGTCATGATCTTGTGCCAAATATTTTGTGAGCAAAGTGCCTTCTTCATCACTTATGCCGGTTGATCTACAGTGAATGCGAGCGTTTTCAGCCCAACACTATGACCGAGGATCACTTAAGATATTTTACTCGCCACGACGCAGATATCCGGCCCCGGCTGCTGAATCAAATTGAACAGGGTCCATAGTTGACGCCTCAAAAACTTACCACCAACCGCCGGCATTCTAGCAATCTCAAGGCGGATGCTACGGTGCTCGGACATTCCAGATTCTCTCAGTCTGACTTCAAAAAGCAATCAAATTCTAAACGAACTCCAGCAAAACCGCTCAACCTCTTTTGGTTTTTTAAAGAATGGCATTATTCACACCACTGTCCCAACCGGAACCACAGGTGCAGTAAGTGTATTCAAAGGGGTCACAAACAAGGATGTTGCAGAGACAACTTCAGGTGCTCGCGCAAATACCAACTTGACAAAAGGACGCAGGAAGGGGGCATGACCGCTACATTCAGGATGAAATCACCCGGTCGATGTCTCAGTATGCACCAATGACACACCGGTTACTTTCCAACTTGATGTAGGTTCTGACCTCACTCTGATTTCAAAACAAACCTGGAACGTAATTAGAAGGTCACCAATAGAAAACAAGCTGTACCGTTCGTAATGTGTCTGGCGGAGGCCTCAAACTGACCGTGAAGCTGAACTATTCCGTAGCGTTCAGGGGAATTCAACTCAATAGTACTTACTACCTCACGAGCCGTCGGACCTCGATCTCGTAGGCCCAGATTGGATTAATCAGCTTCAACTCTTGGATCAACCCCTCAATGCCGTTTGTGGCGAAACAGCTGCAGATGGTTGCAAAACATTCACGAGAACATCACACCTTGACTATGTTGTCGCCACGGTTACAGCCAAACCGGAGACCAGAGGGAGCTCCTGGCATCCGGCACCGTGTCTTTTGATATATCATAGTGGGCACAGCAGAAAGCCAAGAAGCCGATGCAGATTTGCACGACCGTTCAGCAAGTCATAAGATGTTCACGAACTTCCGGGGCATCCTTTGACTAACTAGCTTTTTAACTAAAACAGGCCGGTCAGCTGAGTCGAGTGTGCCTTTAGTATCCAGGAGTATGAAACTGGGTTATTTGTACGTATTGCGTTGTCCTTGCATCTGACGGAGTGTAAATATTTGGTTACCACAACTCACACTAGGGCGGAATCCCGCTTGCTGCTCTCGCGTTCCACGAGCCACCATAAAGCGACGAAGCACGATTGACGCCAACAGTCTCGTTATGACCGGGGTCAAGCTGGCCGCCCTGTGGATGCCGCATTCACTGCGAATCCCTTTTTTAAATTGGAACTATCACCGATTATCCTCAGTTGTCTGGGCCAAATGCAAACAAACAGACCCGATAGGTGCAGATTGAGGACCCACTGTGGGCCACCGTAAACCCGAGTCTGAATAGCTGCTCCGTTTCCTGGTGCGTTTAGAAGATCACAAAGCCAATGGACGTGCGACTCAGCTTATCTATTGAACACTGACGCTTACGGGCGTGTCTTGTGCAGTCGAAAGCGGGTTGCTTATAATGCTCACGTGGTGGGTTAAAACGATACTAAAAATAGAACTCACCTGTCAAGAACAATTGAAGAACAACCAATTAAATCTGTCCCAACGAAAAAGGTTATTTTACTGGCAGTTGTGTAGTCCAGTTACGTTTTGAGCTGGTTCTCCTGTTACACCCCATCTTTGAGCAATGTGGGCAGGAGGTCACGATGTTTGTTATTCGAAGTATTTGGCCCAACAGGCGAGGCGTCCTTTATTCCGTTTTGGTTATCCGTAACTGGTCGCACGGATCAACTAAAGTAATCTTCGGGCACTCCCGACATTCTGGACCTCTTCGTTCTTTAGATTTTCGAGTCCACCAGAAATCACGGTCAGCGCGCACGCTTACTTTCGTTTGACGTCTGATAATTCGTCTGGCATTGGAGCCAACGAGGATGTTTCTCCGTTATTTAATCAGTTCTAATGTTCGGTCTGATATGCAGTGCCTGAGTAGGCCTGGTAGCGCGTGCTTCAGGCAAAAATTCCCAGCACTGCAAAGAGGTGGAGATCTCATCTCAGTATGAATTCACATCTGATGGTGGAGCAGTTGGAAGAAAAAAGAAAAGCGTTCAGCTGTAGCACCTTTCCGGTGCCTAACTGCCATGCCACGCGAAGGAAGCACGAGGGCTGGGATACTTCCAGGTCGCCCAAGCCTAGACAGGCGAAGTCGAGTGGCGGAGGTCGGATTCGAACCACGGACCTTCCGGTCAGTAAATTGTGCTCTAACCACTTGGACCATCTCGCAGTTGGAAGAGACCCTAGAAGACGGAAACCGGCCCAGGCAACTGGGGTGAATCGATAGTGGTACCCATTTTCAAAAAGGGTACTCGCAGTGAGTGTAGCAACCACAGAGGTCAGTTTGACACCTGTTGTGACAAGGCTTCTAGCGTCATTGATTATTCGTCGTCTTATAGCAGCACGCGAAGTCTTCACTCGTGAGAATCAAGCGGGATTTCGACCGGGTACAGGCTGCGTTGACCACATCTTCACACTCCGTCAGGTGTTAGAGCAATGCCACATGTACAGACGACCCACAATCCTGGTATTCCTTGACTTCAAGGGTGCGTTCGATTCTGTTCATTGATCAGTTCTGTTAACTACACTTGCTCAACAGGGTATGCCCCAGAAGTTTGTAAATATAATCCGATCCCTATATTCACATACTTCTGGGCGGGTGAGGGTGTATGGTGAGCCCTCCAAAAGCTTCCTTACAAAAAGTGGTGTCAGACAAGGATGTCCACTCTCTCCATTCTTGTTCAACTTCGTCATCGATGAAATAATGGGGCGAACACTGGGTGGTTTTCAAAAACCCGGTGTTCAAATTGTTGCTGGCGAGAGCCTTGTCGACCTGGAGTACGCAGATGACATCGCCCTCATCTTTGAAGACCATAGCGAAGCACCAGCCCTGTTGAATAAACTGACCGCCATCATACCATCATTTGGCATGCGCCTTGCACCTTCAAAGTGCAAAGTCCTGCTTCAGAACGTGCCATATGCGAACATATCCCTTACAATTCAAGGAGAACCACTGGAGATTGTGGAAAACTTTACATACCTTGGTATTAGCTCTGACGGAAGTGTGCCTGACGAAGTCAGTGCGAGAATCTCAAAGGCTCGAATCCGAATC
>NW_008752142.1:113314-122437 GCF_000715545.1 Opisthorchis viverrini | reverse complement strand
TTGTGGGGGTGAACCACCGGATGATGTGGCAAGTACCAAGTTCGTCCAGTGCTTTCGGTCTCCAGGCGAGGATTGACCGGCTCGGCATATCCTTTTATCAGATAATCATTGATAGCCGACGCACAGAGATCATGGAGATGTCTGTCCTCAATAAGCGGCTTACCAAGGGAGTCGAGCCTTTGGTGAGCAACGAGATAATTCGATGGTAAGCTCGGACAACCCGCCTTCTAGGGCAGAGCAATTTCATAATGTCCACCTGTCAATCTCAGCGAAGATTCTGCCACAAATAATGCCTGTTCGTCAGTCTGGGACGCAGAGCGCTTGTGTGATGGTGGGTCTCTGAACTCTATGTCAGACATATATATATATATATAAACTAGACGAACCTTATGGTTGTACGGCAGTGAAGCATCCGTGGCAACACTGATGTTGCTGTCTTTGATGATGATGACTAGAAGACTGTTTGGGTAGATTCATCCAGCATCCAGGTCTACCAATCTCTCAGTTGCCTGGCGATTCGTCCGCATCTGCGAACTAGCGCGTGGTCGGAATCCACACATGTGTTCCGAAATAAGCGGCAGTTGGTTATTGATCCGCATCATCGGCAACTGATGGCACTGATCAATTTGGGTTCGTAGCCAGCACGCTTTTGGAGGACATTTGACCGGCTATTTCGGAAGTTAGCGCACAGCTGAAGTAATCGTTCACTATTGTCCGTATGTACCGAGACCAGTCCATGTCGACCACCTAATTGAGTCTCAGATGCGTTAATCCTGCCCACTTGTGAATTCGTATCTCCGGCAACCACCACGACAACTTAACATTTAACTTGGCGCAGCAGAATATTCAGGACATCGTTAGCTTGTATTTGGTGCTCTCAGAATTGCAGTCAGTTGGGGTGTAAGCAGACAACGATCAACTTCCTGGTTGTAAGACCCCTCAACAGTTGTTGCCACGAAGCTGCAAAGGCAACTATAAACGGGTATTCAGTCAAGCAAGAACGCTTCCCCCGGGTAACTTTGGATGATACCAATCCGTGCAAATCCTGCCGCTGCAGCCTCTGGAACGTCGGTTTCGCAACCGGAAACGATTGGAGAGAGATAGGGCGGTTAGTTTAACCACTGTGCTTGCATCCTGAATTCTTATTTTTAATGCACAGCGCGAGATGCCTCGTGGTTAGAGCGCGAATCCACTGACTGGAAGGTCCGTGATTCGAATCCGACCTCTGCTTCTCGACTTCCCCCGTCTAGCTTTGGGCAACCTGGTATTATCCCAGTCCTCGTGCTTCCCTCGTGTGGCATGGATGCTATGCACCGGAAGAGTGTTACAGCTAAACGAATGCATAGCTCATCAGCCGTAAGTGGGTCCAGTGTGAGAGCTGGAGCAGTTTGTTGTTCCGCTTCCTTCAGTGTGCCGACATTGAAAGCAGCATTTTCGAACAAAGCATTGGACCCAAAAGTTTGACCGCAAGAAAGCGGTGTTTGGTGAAAAATTCAAGTTGCTTTCGTGATGGAAGCAACAACTGCGTTGGAGTTTGGGGATGAACCTCTTGGCATCCGAAGCAGTTCACACCCTTCTGGTGATTGCCGACATGGTCCGCCTGGCTACCGACCAAGACCAAATAATGCAGCAAGTCATCAGGTACCACCATAGTCAATCGCCACGCACCTAGTGCCTGATGAACAGGGAACTTGCCTCAGTCAATGTGGCGCAATATCACTAGCTGATGGATGGCTCTTATTTCCAACCAGCCGTAGTTAAGTCTTCACCAATCAGGACGATTTACAAGGGATCACAATAGATCAACTGAACGCCGCTGCATAGCGTGTATACTCCTCTGTTATTCGATGTCGGAAATTCGTTGTACACCCCAGGATTCGTAGTCAGACAAACAAAATTGATACTAAAATGTTGTAATCATTCAGAGTGGTTTGAACACTCCACTCTGCAATCACTTGAGAGTTGTGCTGATTTTTTAAGTACTCGGAAACCCCATGGTAGCCTACGCCTTAGGCTAATAATTCATACTATTCGTGGATACAAGGTAGCTCAGTGGTTAAAGCGCTAATCTACCGTTCGGAAGCCATGTGGTATCTCGACTGCACTCGTCTAGGCTTAGGCGACCTTATAGCCAGTTAACCCTCTTGCTCTCTGTGGATAGCATGACAACTGTGCACTTAAGGGGCGTTACAGCTAAACGAGACGACTTACGTGCGACTACACCCGGTTGTTCGCGCTTCCTCGTGCATTCAGTGTAATTTTTATTGCTTTTTGTAGGTTGCACGGCTGTTATATGTCCACAGCCTCCAAAGTTACCTTGGGATTGTCCTGTGTGTTCACGATCGGAACATTCGTTTACGTGCACATTGCTCAAGTTGTCGAACGGGAGGTTAGTTGTCTCAAGTGAATTGCGGCCATGACGTTGCTCTCTAGAGAGTAAGCGAATCGGTTCGGCGCGAAATCGCCCGTGAGCTCGAGGAAGCAAAAAATCTGGTTCCGTAAGTTGTTACTCATCTCCATTGATTGATTTCTTTGCAGCCCTCCGCCTGACGTTGCTTCAGAAACAGGATAACTGAACAACATGAAGGAAAGCTCTATGCCTGCCTATCGAATAGCAGTACACCTAGATTTCCCAGATCTTGAATCCGCTGCAATTGCCGCACGTACTTTGTCAGTAGACCCTCCTCCCCCACGATCTTCAGTGACGCAAACCTTTCGGCAGGAGGAGCGGACACTCGTCTGCGAGTGTGTCGCTCCCCTGAGTGATGGTACTACTAAACATGACGCCGCACAACTTGGAAAGTTGCGAATCGCCGCTCGTGCTGTCGTGGATTTGGCTTGTCTCGTATTAGAAACAGTTGAGGCTTTCAAGCCTGTCTAATCAATCCCAAATGTATTCTAAATAATATTTTTACGAAGAGTAATAAACGCCTAGTGGTTATTTTTGTTTTCTTGCCTCGTTTCTCTCCTAAACCTATCGGTTCTCCTCTGGCATGTGGTCTTTTTCGACGTTTCAGTATTCAAAATGTCCACCGACTACGACAACGTGTTTCTGAGTATCGCCCAGAATTCGGAAGACGGGATTCGTGGAATTCTTGACGCCTTCTTTGGATTTCTGTCACGCCGGACAGATTTCTACTATGGTGCCACTGAGAAAGATGCAAAAAGGATGGTCTTGGAGGCGTTTGCGAAGCACAAGGTACACATGTTTCGTTCTTTGCTGTATGTGGTGACGGACGCACGTAAAAAAAAGTTGAGCGATTATTGTCTTTGACAACTCTTTTATAAGCTGTATGTTTCTGGGTTTTGCCTTCAACAACGAACTGTATACGTCTCATTGCCGAACGTTTATCTCAGTCAAATGTACTTTTGGTGAGCCTACATCAAAGGGGAAAACACTGTACTCAAGTTTCGCTCTTAATAGAGCTAACCAGCAGTGAATATCCTTGGCCGTTCCAGGGTTTGAACTTCGCACATATGACATGCGAGGCGAGCGTGTTCCCACTGCTGCACCAGCACACGCTCGACGCATCTGAATTTTCGCGTCTGAACAGGTGAACATGTTCCTCTTGAGTGATGTGAGCGGAAAGCCGGACGCCCTCGATCGACGACCCAGTAACTTACCTTGATCGGGTCATCGTTCGAGATTTTGGGCCTACCACTCGCATGTCAGATGTGCCCGACCCTACCAAGGATATGCACTGGTGGTGATCTCTAATAAGAGCGAAACTCAAGTCCAGTGCTTCCCCTCTTTGGCCTGGACTCACCAGAGTGATTGCCTCAGGACAGCAGGATAATTGTTTAAACGAGATTTGTGTGAATGTGAATTCTGCAAATCCCGTACTCACCAACAACCAACATATAATTTTTCCTTTACTTGTGGTCCCATGACTTTCGGTACTGAAACCGCCACGAGAGGGAATACGGTGACCGATCAATATGATTAGAGAACAACGACGGGCAAACTAGCGGAACGGTTTAACGTACATCTAACTGAGGACACTGAGGACCCGGAGCATTGAAAAGTTTGAACCCTCAGTAACTGAATGAGTATCATTTCACATACCTTAACAACAGCTATAACTCATTTGTGAACAGGTGTACAGGTCGTGAGTAGTGTAGAGGGTGGGAATACTGTTTGAATTGGCACAGTTTGACCAGAGTTTAACCTGGGCTAGTTTCACGAATATATATCTATATATATCGACGTTTCAGTATTCAAAATGTCCACCGACTACGACAACGTGTTTCTGAGTATCGCCCAGAATTCGGAAGACGGGATTCGTGGAATTCTTGACGCCTTCTTTGGATTTCTGTCACGCCGGACAGATTTCTACTATGGTGCCACTGAGAAAGATGCAAAAAGGATGGTCTTGGAGGCGTTTGCGAAGCACAAGGTACACATGTTTCGTTCTTTGCTGTATGTGGTGACGGACGCACGTAAAAAAAAGTTGAGCGATTATTGTCTTTGACAACTCTTTTATAAGCTGTATGTTTCTGGGTTTTGCCTTCAACAACGAACTGTATACGTCTCATTGCCGAACGTTTATCTCAGTCAAATGTACTTTTGGTGAGCCTACATCAAAGGGGAAAACACTGTACTCAAGTTTCGCTCTTAATAGAGCTAACCAGCAGTGAATATCCTTGGCCGTTCCAGGGTTTGAACTTCGCACATATGACATGCGAGGCGAGCGTGTTCCCACTGCTGCACCAGCACACGCTCGACGCATCTGAATTTTCGCGTCTGAACAGGTGAACATGTTCCTCTTGAGTGATGTGAGCGGAAAGCCGGACGCCCTCGATCGACGACCCAGTAACTTACCTTGATCGGGTCATCGTTCGAGATTTTGGGCCTACCACTCGCATGTCAGATGTGCCCGACCCTACCAAGGATATGCACTGGTGGTGATCTCTAATAAGAGCGAAACTCAAGTCCAGTGCTTCCCCTCTTTGGCCTGGACTCACCAGAGTGATTGCCTCAGGACAGCAGGATAATTGTTTAAACGAGATTTGTGTGAATGTGAATTCTGCAAATCCCGTACTCACCAACAACCAACATATAATTTTTCCTTTACTTGTGGTCCCATGACTTTCGGTACTGAAACCGCCACGAGAGGGAATACGGTGACCGATCAATATGATTAGAGAACAACGACGGGCAAACTAGCGGAACGGTTTAACGTACATCTAACTGAGGACACTGAGGACCCGGAGCATTGAAAAGTTTGAACCCTCAGTAACTGAATGAGTATCATTTCACATACCTTAACAACAGCTATAACTCATTTGTGAACAGGTGTACAGGTCGTGAGTAGTGTAGAGGGTGGGAATACTGTTTGAATTGGCACAGTTTGACCAGAGTTTAACCTGGGCTAGTTTCACGAATATATATCTATATATAAGCTCAGTGGTTAGGGCACGAACTTATTGACGGAAAGGTCCGTGGTTCGAACCCACAAAGCATCTCAACTGCTCTTGTCTAGGCTTGGGCGACCTGACAGTAGTCCAGCTCTCATGCTTCCTTTGGGTGAAATTGCAACTAGACACTGAAAGTGTGTTACATGTAATCGATTATTGTTGTTATTATTACTATTATTATTATTATTATTGTTATTATTGCTTTTATTATGTGTACTCCTATAACTCGGAATCTGGCGATGTTTTCGCAATCGATTGCTTGGTGTACAATAGCTGGAACCTTCAGCCCCTCTATCACTAAGTGGAGTTCACCATGACTTTTCTGCTTGATTTGCAATACCCTATTGCTCATGTGAGGACACGTAGGTAAACATCACCTTTTGATTTTCAGATGCTATCTACCGTTGTTATTGTAATTCGTTTTGGTATATTGCCCACAGATGTACTAACGATCGTCGTGCAGATATCCCCATCTGTACAGACCGACTGGAGTGATCTCTTCTGAGGAGTGATCTCTCTAGAGAGGGCTATTTCCAACTATATTACTTTGTATCTCATATTAATTTGGTGTTCTCTGTTCTTCCAACTTCGTCTTAAGGACGCCGCTCTCGAGCGTCATCACAAGGAACAAGAAGAGTTGCGCGAACGCGATGAACGCGAACGGCGACGACGTGTTGACCGCGAGAAAGAGTTACTGGCTGCCAATGTCAAAAGTCCAACACAACTTGGTCAGTCCTGGTTTATTCCTGCTATTTTTGGTTCTTTTTATTAGGATCAGTTAGGTTCGGATACTCGGCTATAAGGTGCGTATCAAGGGATGAGGGTGAACAACCGGATTGATGGGAAAACAGCCATACATCTAAGGTCATTTTAATCACTAGACGAGTGGAGCGATTATCCACTGACACCGATAGCTTTAATTCTTGTAGCGCCGCCGGCTCTAACTGTACCGTCTTTCAGAACAATCGGATACGAAGCTAGCGGGCCCTACTCTCAGTTCGGCGTATACTTCGTTAGTCACGCAAATCAAACGCCTGTTTTGTGTGGTTGTTAAGTTTAGTTATGGGGATTGGTAAGTGACACGCTTAGTTGCTAACTACAGTCCGCACACTCTTCTTTCAATTCTCATCCGGATTTACTTGGACTGCTTGATGCTGACTAGATCAGAAACTTTTTACGCTATGAATTTTATGATTCTTCGGTTCAGCGCGCGAAGATTGCTCACGCTAACTGGCTTGTTTTCCAAAGTATAGCTGTGTCACCAATCGAGACAAGCCTTGTTCTTACCGGACCAAATGAGTGCGATCATTTGCCCCTGAAAAGCAGATCCTTGCATCTCAAATACAGTGACATTAGAAAAGGGATGCGTCACACAGGATTTCGCTCGGTCAAAATGTTACACCTCCTTATTCTATTCTAGATAGTATCTGTAAGTCAGTGTTGTGGACCACCAGAGTCTCCCTAATTCCTTCTTATTACCGTGATTCCCGGTCTCGATAGCCGATCGATATCCTGTTGCGCTTGGTCAAACCAAAAAAGTCAATGAACGTGCGAACGGACTGATCTATTGATCACTGTCGGGTACAAGCGGTCAAGAGTGACACTGTCAAGGGCGAGTGAGGAACGACCAATGAAATCTGTCTCGACAAAAACGGTTATTCCATCGGCTATTATATAGTCCCGTTACGTTCGGAGCCGTTTTTCCTAATACGCTGTTTTGTCTCTATCCCTTTTGAGTGAGCTGGTCCACAAGTGGTCCCGAATGTCAGTCTTTTTCTGTCCTAAACGGTTTTCACTTCTGCTGTCCTTTTAAATATGGTATGTCATTTTATGGATATAGGGATCGTTCTGTTTGCGCGCTTAACACACACAGAGGTTCGGAATAATTCATCAGTTAAAGCACGAAGCTGGCGACTGAGAAGTCTTCGGTATAACCCCGACTCTGATATTTCGGTTACCCCTGTCTTGGGCACTGTTGTCGTCTTGGACAAGCTTGTGGTTCCTCAGCTTTCGCGCTCTGTTCTAGTTGCCCAGTAGCTGAAGGATTAACATCATTGCTATGTCTGAATTGGCCATTGAACAAGCCCATAATAACTAATGAGTAAGTAAAAATCGTTCAGCTGTAACACCCTTTCGGTGCCTAGCTGACATGCCACCCAAGCACAAGGGTTGGGATACTGCCAGGTTGCCCAAGCCTAGACAGGAGAGGTCGAGATGCAGAGGTCGGGTTCGAACCACGAACCTCCCGGTCAGGAAATTCGTACTCTAAACACTGAGCCCTCGCCCCCGAACAAGGCCATGTTGCAATATGCATTCATCATACGGTGATTTTATTCTTGCTTCTGTAATTTTTGGTGTTCATATTGTTGCGAATGAAATTGTTTGTATATTAGGAGCAAAGTGGCAATCAAAGTTGATGGGTTTTTAAAAATGGTTTTGTGACATTTTGGATTTTTCATTAGACAAAGTACTATTGAAAGGTGGATCGGTTTGATTGTTTTGTTCCAGAAAATCCAAAACCCGAAGTCACCGAAACCGTCGCCATGGAAGAAGCCAATGGCGATGCTACAGTCGATCCTAATCCAGCAACAGAAGCGAAACCGGAATTAGAGAAGGCCGATTTACCGAAACCGATCAAGGTGGGCGGAGGCGATTCAGACGATGAAGATGAACAGGCCAAAGGCAAGATCCGCCCGAACGAGGGCAACGGTGCAGACCTTCCAAACTATCGCTGGTATCAGACACTGGGCGAGGTTGATATAAAAGTCCCTACCAAGGTACTTTCCTGGTGTCTCGCTATCGTGTAGTTTTCATCCGTCTTTAGGTGTTTCCTCCGAAGGCCCAATTACTTACCACGGTTGAATACTGCACTCATCATCATCATCATTGTCAGCTGTAACAACCGCGTACTTGTCGTACAGTGGTTGTAGCTGCCACAGTTTCGTTCACCGATGATTCGGGGAGGTGGGATAGGTAGCTGCGCATTGGAGGTGGGAGCTGATAAATTAGTGCGTAAATACAGACGCAACCTATGCAGTGTGACCAGTTCATTTATCGAGGGTGAACTATTTCTTCAAATTACCGTTGGATGTAATTCAGCATTCTTGATCTGGTGTTCCCTCCAGACTCAGGCATTGCTCCGAAGACATCGATGGTCAAGCACTGAAAGTCTTTTGACGCCCTCGGCGCGGAGCGGCCAGGTTTCATATCCGCATAGTAATATGGAGCGCACCGCAACATTGTGAAATCGACTCTTGACGGATAAGCTGATGTCACGCCTACACTACAGGTGACGCAAGGTCACAAAATCAGTTCTGGCCATCCCAATCCGGGTGAAAGTATCATCTTTCGCGAGACCACGGGACTGATACAGCTGCCCGGGTAAACTAATTTGTCTACTACCTCAATCGGTTCATCCGCAACCATGAGGCTAGGGTTCGAGCCAACCCAGTCTTGCAGTAGCATTTTACACTTTGCAATACTTATTCTTGGAATGATACTATGTATAAGACTGACGTTGAGAACTCCACAACTATGTCAGTTCTGTCGTATCGCGGAGAAAACATTGCTACTTAAAAGTGAAACAATCTTGGTGCAGCACATTCAGTTGAAGAACACTATAAACTATAAATTTAGCTGAGGTTCAGTACCATCTTAAGCTAAAAGTGATTGTATATCTTCGCGCCCCCACTCTTATCTTCTAGG